>NC_053023.1:300254056-300360889 GCF_003073215.2 Triticum urartu | reverse complement strand
AAACCTGCCCCAAATGGGACAAAATTTTTACCACGGCATGTTGATGCCGCTCCATGATAGCATGCCAAGTTTCATGAATTTCAGATGAGTTTTGGATTTACTAGAATTTAAAAACCAGGTATCTCAATGTTTGCGGCCGAGTGATGGTGGCAGGGTGTTTGAAATTCATTCCCATTTCTTGCACGGGACCTAAGCATGCACCCAAGGACACATATTTGATTTTTCAACCAGTTTATATGCACGGGAGAATGTGCATGTAGTTCAAATTTGAATTATGCACATAAAATTCCTGGAAAACCCAGTTAATGTATAAAAATGTCCAAGCGAACCCCGAAAAATTCTAAAATTGAACACAACACTCTTGTTGGTCTATGTTGACACTCGATTTGTTTTGAAAGCAATAAGAGGCAACAGATATCATTTCGTCCCCAAAGGTGGCACGTTCCCTACCGAAACCATCACGCTTGTTGTGAGAAGCTCTGGTTTGTGAGAAGCTTATGCCCAAACCTGCCCCAAATGGGACAAATTTTTTACCATGGCATGTTGATGCCGCTCCATGATAGCATGCCAAGTTTCATGAATTTCAGATGAGTTTTGGATTTACTAGAATTTAAAAACCGGGTATCTCAATGTTTGCGGCCGAGTGATGGTGGCAGGGTGTTTGAAATTCATTCCCATTTCTTGCACGGGACCTAAGCATGCACCCAAGGACACATATTTGATTTTTCAACCAGTTTATATGCACTGGAGAATGTGCATGTAGTTCAAATTTGAATTATGCACATAAAATACTCGGAAAACCCAGTTAATGTATAAAAATGTCCAAACGAACCCCGAAAAGTTCCAAAATTGACCACAACACTCTTGTTGTTCTATGTTGACACCCAAATTTTTTTGAAAGCAATAAGAGGCAACGGATATCGTTTCGTCCCCAAAGGTGGCACGTTCCCTACCGAAACCATCACGCTTGTTGTGAGAAGCACTGGTTTGTGAGAAGCTTATACCCAAACTTCCCCCAAATTGGACAAATTTTTTACCATGGCATGTTGATGCCGCTCCATGATAGCATGCCAAGTTTCATGAATTTCAGACAAGTTTTGGATTTACTAGAATTTAAAAACCAGTTATCTCAATATGTGCGGCCGACTAACGATGGCAGGGTGTTTGAAATTCATTCCCATTTCTTGCATGGGACCTAAGCATGCACCCAAGGACACATATTTGATTTTCCAACCAGTTTATATGCACTGGAGAATGTGCATGTAGTTCAAATTTTAATTATGCACATAAAATTCCTGGAAAACCCATTTAATATATAAAAATGTCCAAAGGAACCCCGAAAAATTCTAAAATTGAACACAACACTCTTGTTGTTCTATGTTGACACTCGATTTGTTTTGAAAGCAATAAGAGGCAACAGATATCATTTCGTCCCCAAAGGTGGCACGTTCCCTACCGAAACCATCACGCTTGTTGTGAGAAGCTCTGGTTTGTGAGAAGCTTATGCCCAAACCTGCCCCAAATGGGACAAAAATTTTACCACGGCATGTTGATGCCGCTCCATGATAGCATGCCAAGTTTTATGAATATCAGACGAGTTTTGGATTTACTAGAATTTAAAAACCAGGTATCTCAATGTTTGTGGCCGAGTGATGGTGGCAGGGTGTTTGAAATTCATTCTCATTTCTTGCATGGGACCTAAGCATGCACCCAAGGACACATATTTGATTTTTCAACCAGTTTATATGCACTGGAGAATTTGCATGTAGTTCAAATTTGAATTATGCGCATAAAATACTCGGAAAACCTAGTTAATGTATAAAAATGTCCAAACGAACCCCGAAAAGTTCCAAAATTGACCACAACACTCTTGTTGTTCTATGTTGACACTCAAATTTTTTTTGAAAGCAATAAGAGGCAACGGATTTCGTTTCGTCCCCAAAGGTGGCACGTTCCCTACCGAAACCATCACGCTTGTTGTGAGAAGCGCTGGTTTGTAAGAAGCTTATACCCAAACCTGCCCCAAATTGGACAAATTTTTTACCACGACATGTTGATGCCGCTCCATGATAGCAAGCCAAGTTGCATGAATTTCATACAAGTTTTGGATTTACTAGAATTTAAAAACCAGTTATCTCAATATGTGCGGCCGAGTAACGATGGCAGGGTGTTTGAAATTCATTCCCATTTCTTGCATGGGATCTAAGCATGCACCCAAGGACACATATTTGATTTTTCAACCAGTTTATATGCACTTGAGAATGTGCATGTAGTTAAAATTTGAATTATGCACATAAAATGCCTGGAAAACCCAGTTAATGTATAAAAATGTCCAAACGAACCCCGAAAATTTTCAAAATTGAACACAACACTCTTGTTGTTCTATGTTGACACTCGAAAAAATTTGAAAGCAATAAGAGGCAACGGATATTATTTTGTCCCCAAAGGTGGCACGTTCCCTACCGAAACCATCATGCTTGTTGTGAGAAGCGCTGGTTTGTGAGAAGCTTATACCCAAACCTGCCCCAAATGGGACAATTTTTTTACCATGGCATGTTGATGCCGATCCATGATAGCATGCCGAGTTTCATGAATTTCAGACAAGTTGTGGATTTACTAGAATTTTAAAAAACAGGTACCTCAATATGTGCGACCGACTGACGGTGGCAGGGTGTTTGAAATTCATTCCCATTTCGTGCATGGGACCTAAGCATGCAACCAAGGACACATATTTGATTTTTCAACCAGTTTATATGCACTAGAGCATGTGCATGTAGTTCAAATTTGAATTATGCGCATAAAATGCCTAGAAAACCCAGTTAATGTATAAAAATGTCCAAAGGAACCCTAAATAATTCCAATTTTTTGGACGACACACCTATAGTTGCATGTTCACTGCAGATAAAAGTTCTAGCAATTGAAACACGGTCCATGGCTGCTGTGACCCCATTATGTAATTCAAATCAAGATGAAAAATCAAGTAGATCCCACACAGTTTATGATATCCAACCGTGTGAGATGCAGCACAAAATATCTTCGGACCGTGTATGAATAAGGGACCGTATCTGATGACACTTTCCGTGCCAGTTTTTTGGCTGAAGTGATTCCAAATTTTCGGCTTCCGCGGAAATATCTACCTCCCCGCCTCCTCCCCCTTACCAAAAGCCACATTTCCCCTGTTTCCGCCTTCTTTTCCAAGTTGAAACCTTCACTCCTTGCTTGCAACGCTGCCACCTCCTCGCGGGCGACCCTCCTTCACGCTGCTTGGCCTCGCCTATCCAGGCGGGTAATCCACACCCGACCCCCATCCTACCCCCCTTCCACATCCCACATGCCCCGACCACCAGCGCGAGCGCAACACCTTCCACCCAAATCACCGACCCCTCCACCAAATAAACGTCGGCCTAAACCATGGTGCACGCAGTATAGCCAGGACCTCAAGGAGCATTTGGCAGCGGAGAAGAAAATCGCGGCCGCACGTGTGGATGAGGTCGCGATGGCTGCCATTCGTGCCGACCCCCAGATCTTGAAGGAGCACCTTGTTGCTAGCTACGCCGGTTAAGCATGCTCGGTTTACCCGTTGCGTGTGCTGCTCCTGCCTTTCCTTCACAAATTCTAGTGAATTGTGCTATCTAATTTTACCATGCAATCTGTTGCTCTAGTGTATATGTTCTATATGTCGTGCAGTGTGGTGCTCACTTATTAACTATTTTGTTAATTAGTTGTCGTCCTTAGTTAACTGTTTGGTTCAATTATGCAAATGTGATGTTCAATTCTTCAGGCTGCAAGTTTGTATTGTCTCCCATGTGAGAAATAAATCGAATTTATCTTTACAAAATACATGATAAATGAATACAATTGCTATATTTCCAAGTTGTTAAGCATGCTTGGTTTGGTTATACATTGTGCAATGTGGTGCTCAGTTAACGTTTGGTTCATTTGTGTTGTGGTCTTTAGTTAACTTTTTGGTTCAATTCTGCAATGCGATGTTCAATAGTTGTGGGTGCATTCTATTATTGTATACCATGCGAGGAATAAATTGAATTTGGCTGTAGTAAATACATGAGAAACAAATACAATTTCTACAATTGGCTGTAGTTAACTGTTTGGTTAACTGTCTGATCTTCTATTAGGAGTATGTTATATTGTGCAATGTGGTGCTCAGTTAATGTTGGTTCATTTGTTGTGGTGTTTAGTTAACTGCTTGGTTCAATTCTGCAATGCGATGTCCAATTGTCGTGGGTAGAATTTTGTATTTTTGTGCATGTGAGCAATAAATCGAATTTGGTTGCACTTAATACATGAGAAACATATACAAGTGATATATTTCCTAGTTCTTAATCATGCTTGGTTGGGATAAATGGGTTTTCCGTGTGGCTTGAATTAATCTGATGAATCTGCAATGTGCTTATTTTTCATCAACATATTTTACTGATAGCATGCGAAACGTTACTTAACCTGATGACTAACTACCTTATATGTGTTGCAGGGAAACAATGGGAAGCACTGAGGTTAGCATGTGCATGGTCCCTTGTCTAATAGCACATTATTGTGCAATTGCAGGAACCATTCTAATATTTAGGTTTTTAACAATTTGGTCTTGCACATGTAGGTCCTGCGGTCAGAGGTTTTGACCCACTGTTCGACCCTTTTTGCATATGGGGAAATGAGTGGTCCATGAATATCAGTCAAGTCAA
Source organism: Triticum urartu (assembly GCF_003073215.2). NCBI lineage: Eukaryota > Viridiplantae > Streptophyta > Magnoliopsida > Poales > Poaceae > Triticum > Triticum urartu. The sequence continues at coordinate 300,356,192 of NC_053023.1, read as the reverse complement.
GAAACTCAGAAAGATTGTTAGGATAAAGAAATTAGTGACAAAAAATAACAAGATCTTTGTTTTCACAATGAAGAAGACATCAGTTCACTACAGGATGGTACTGACTATTATACCTTGCCTTTTTTATTCCTTTGCCCCATTTCCTATATAGAAAAGATATTTATGCACATCCTTGTTTTCAGGCCTTTCCAAAGCAGTTCATTGATGATTACCTCTCAGACCACCTATATGGTTAGGAGGCGAGGAAGGTATTCATACAACACCCATGGTTCAATATTGAAATGTTCCTAAAGAGGACGAAGGATGGACGGTCAATCATCCACATGCACTGGCCTAAAGTTACAAAGACTGTCAACATCAATGAAGGCTCAATATTCGCCTTCTACTTCAGCAGTTTTCCAGATGAGATACATCTATCTATGTACCGTCTACGATGCTAATTTCGAAAGGTTATAGATGTTGCATGTGAAACTTGGTCCTAGTGTAGTTGTGTAATGGGGTAGCTGAGTGCTGAAGCTATATTATGTTGTACTCTGATGTATTTCAATTATGAAAATGGAATATATTGTGTGCTTAATATGAAATGTCAATTAGATTAATAAATGGATTATGAATAATCGGATAATTAGCCTGCCAATGGCGAATTAGCCTGCTAATTGGGTTTTGCTATTGCAAACGGTTGTTGAAAAAATACCGTGGGCGATGACCTCAGGCAACACACACAGTTTCTAGGAATAAACCGTGTTGGATCAATGAACAATCACACACGACTTTCTCTTGAAAACGGTTTGCGTTAGGCCACCTTGCACAAACATTTACCACATAAAAACTGTGTGTGATGGAGAGCCTTTGCCACACAGTTTCGTCTACAGACCGTGTGTGATACATTCAATAACACAAACGATTTAATTGGAAAAAATGTTTGTGATGTACCTGTGAAAGGAAACGTTTTCCTTGGAGAGACTGTGTGGGATGTACTTGCGACCGAAAACAATTTCGCCGTATAATTGTATTTTTTAGCTCTACTGTACGTATTTCCGTATTTGAGCGCTCGCCGGTCGCACATGTTCTTATTTTGCCGAGCCTGTGGGCCAGGAGGGCATATCCCCGATGGTTTCTGGGTCGTGTGGGAAGGAGCCCCTATCGCCCACACTCACTTGGCGATGGTTCCAAATGCCGTCGCGGAAAGTGGTTAAAAACCGTTTGTTTAGGAGCTCGCTGTACTAGTGATATTTTTCACTTTGAGCTCTGGCACCTCTACAAATCCATACTTCCCTCTGTGAAGGGATTTCCTATTTACTTTATGCAATTTTTATTTTGAGTCTCCATCTTCTCTTATAAAGCACTAACTAAAGGGCACTATGATCGTACTTGAGCATTTGGTGTAGCTAATATCACTACTGCAGGATGCTGCTAACGCGACACTACGATCAGAGACCCTTCGACGAAACTGTGTGCGATGCCATAATCGCAAACGGTGGTGTAAAAAACCCATCAAAAAAGGTGCAATACGTTTGCGATGGAGGATGCATCAAACACGGTTCAGATTTTAGTTGCGTGTGCGATGCAGGGCATACGGTTCAGCTCAGTTAACCGTTTGCGATGAGGAGGAACAAAACAAATGGGCAGCCAGATGAAGGTGTGTGCGATGTACATCATACGGTTCACTCAGATGAACTATTTGTGATTAGGAACACAAAAGAAACGGGCAGCCAAATGAAGGTGTGTGCGATATAAGGCATGCGGTTCACTCGGATGAACTGTTTGCGTTGAGGCAAGAGAACAGAAACGGTTCAATATAACAAGATGTTTGTGATATGCTGCAAATAGGTCTGTAATCAGAAATGTGTGCGAATATCGATAATAACAGAAACGGTTCCCTAGTGTGGTTCGTGTTCATCTGATCATCATCTCCTTCTTGTGCTAGCTCAATGTTCCTTCTATGCTAAGTTTCCACTAATTGATGGCGTTTTATGAACACGCCACCGTTTCCGGCCATTTCCTCACCAGTCTCCTGCCACCCAGCAATATTGCGCATAGGAGGCACGCGACGCACAGAGGCGACAAGTGCAACCTGTAGCACATCCACCTTTTCCAAGCATGCCAACCCACCAAAGCGCCGCCCCTGCCATCAACCTCGTCGACGAGGAAAACGAGCAGGCGCCACGGCCCGTCGAGGCCGAGGCGCTCCCCGGCAATGCGGTGGACGATGCCGTGATGTGCGTCATCGCCAGGGTCGAGCAGACCTTTGGCGCATGGCGCTTGATTGCCGCGGATCAAGATAGGCATGCCAGCGCCGACAGGCTGCAGCTCGCCGCACAACATGATCGATGGTGCGCTGCAGAGCAAGCTAGGCACGTCCGCGCCGATAGGCTGTGGCTCGCCGCACGGCGAGACCGTTGGAGCGCTGCAGAGTGTGTTTCATGAATGGATCAATGATTGAGCATAATGGGCTAGTGATAACTTGCTTTAGTGTTGATATTTTGAAAGACATGGTTGCTTGTTGATATGCTTGGGTATTGAAGTCTTCATGTCAATGTTGGGGAATGTAGCATGCAATTTCAAAAAATTTCCTACTATCACGCAACATATATCTAGGATATGCATAGTAATGAGAGGGGGACAGTGTGTCCATGTACCCTCGTAGACCGAAAGCGGACGCATTAGCTTAACACGGTTGATGTAGTCGAACGTTCTCTCGATTCAACCGATCAAGCACCAAACGTACGACACCTCCGAGTTCTGCACACGTTCAGCTCGATGACGTCCCTCGAACTCTTGATCCAGCAAAGTGTCCAGGATAGTTTTGTCAGCTCGACGGCATGGTGACGGTAATGCTGAAGTGATCCGCGCAGGGCTTAGCTTAAGCACTACGACAAAATGACTGGAGGAGCAAACGGTGGAGGGGGGCGCCGCACACGGCTAGGAACAATTTATGTGTGTTGGAGGCGCCCCCGCCCCCATATATAAAGGAGGGAGAGGGGAGGAGGCCAGCCTAGGGGCGCCCCAAGTGGGAGGAGTCCCACATGGGCTCCTAGTCCAATCCGGCCCCCTTCCTTTTATCGGAGGGGGAAAGGGGGAAGGAGAGGGAGAAGGAGAAGGAAAGGGGGGCGCCACCCCCTCCCCTAGTCCAATTCGTACTCCTCCCTTGGCGGGGGGGGGGACCCTTGTGGGCTGGCTTGCCTCCCTCCTATGGCCCATGTGGCCCATATCTTCCCCCCGGGGAGTTCCGGTAACCCCTCGGTACTCCGATACATACCTGATACATTCCGAAACACTTCCATGTCCGAATACTATCGTCCAATATATCAATCTTCACCTCTCGACCATTTCGAGACTACTCGTCATGTCTGTGATCTCATCCGGGACTCCGAACAATCTTCGGTCACCAAAACACATAACTCATAATACAAATCGTCATCGAACGTTAAGCGTGCGGACCCTACGGGTTTGAGAACTATGTAGACATGACAGAGACACCTCTCCGGTCAATAACCAATAGCGGGACCTGGATGCTCATATTGGTTCCTACATATTCTACGAAGATCTTTATCGGCCAAACCATAATGACAACACTTTGTCATCGGTATGTTACTTGCCCAACATTCGATCGTTGGCATCTTCATACCTATTTCAATCTCGTTACCAGCAAGTCTCTTTACTCGTTCCGTAATGCATCAGCCTACAACTAACTCATTAGTCACATTGTTTGCAAGGCTTATCATGATGTGCATTATTGAGAGGGCCCAGAGATACCTCTCCGATACTCAGAGTGACAAATCCTAATCTCGATCTATGCCAACCCAACAAACACCTTCGGAGATACCTGTAGAGCATCTTTGTAATCAGCCAGTTACGTTGTGATGTTTGATAGCACACAAGGCATTCCTCCGGTATCCGAGAGTTGCATAATCTCATAGTCAAAGGAATATGTATAAGTCATGAAGAAAGCAATAACAATAAAACTTAACAATCATTATGCTAAGCTAACGGACGGGTCTTGTCCATCACATCATTCTCCTAATGATGTGATCCCGTTCATCAAATGACAACACATGTCCATGGTTAGGAAACTTAACCATCTTTGATTAACGAGCTAGTCTAGTAGAGGCATACTAGGGACACGGTGTTTTGTCTATGTATCCACACATGTATCAAGTTTTCGGTTAATACAATTCTAGCATGAATAATAAACATTTATCATGATATGAGTAAATAGAAAATAACAACTTCATTATTTCCTCTAGGGCATATTTCCTTTAGTCTCCCACTTGCACTAGAGTCAATAATCTAGTTCACCTCGCCATTTGATTTAACACCAATAGTTCACATCTTTATGTGGTTAACACCCATAGTTCACATCGCCATGTGATTAACACCCAAAGGGTTTAGTAGAGTCAATAATCTAGTTCACATTTCCATGTGATTAACACCTAAAGAGTACTAAGGTGTGATCATATTTTGCTTGTGAGAGAGGTTTAGTCAACGGGTTTGCCACATTCAGAACCGTATGTATTTTGCAAATTTCTATGTCTACAATGCTCTACATGGAGCTACTCTAGCTAATTTCTCCTACTTTCAATATGTATTCAGATTGAGATACTGAGTCATCCAGATCAGTGTCAAAGTTGTCATCGACGTAACCCTTTACGATGAACTCTTTGTCACCTCCATAACCGAGAAACATTTCCTTAGTCATCTTAGATAACTAAGGATAATCTTGACCGCTATCTAGTGATCTACTCCTGGATCACTATTGTACCCCTTGCCAAACTCATGGCAAGGTACAAAATAAGTTTGGTACACAGCATGGCATACTTTATAGAACCTATGGCTGAGGCATAGGGAATGACTTTCATTCTCTCTCTATCTTCTGCCGTGGTCGGGTCTTGAGTCTTACTGAACTTCACACCTTGTAGCATAGGTAAGAACCCTTTCTTTGACTGATCCATTTTGAACTTCTTCAAAACTTTATCAAGGTACGTGCTTTGTGAAAGTCTGATTAAACGTCTTGATTTATCTCTATAGATCTTGATGCCCAATATATAAGCAGCTTCACCGAGGTCTTTCATTGAAAAACTCTTATTCAAGTATCCTTTTTATGCTATCTAGAATTTCTATATCATTTCCAATCAACAATATGGCATCCACATATAATATTAGAAAAGCTATAGAGCTCCCACTCACTTTCTTGTAAATGCAGGCTTCACCGAAAGTCTGTATAAAACCATATGCTTCGATCACCTTATCAAAGCGTATATTCCAACTCTGAGATGCTTGCACCAGTCCATAGATGGATCACTGGAGTTCACACACTTTGTTAGCATCTTTAGGATCGACAAAACCTTTTTGGTTGCATCATATACAACTCTTCTGAAAGAAATCCATTTAAGGAATGTAGTTTTGACATCCATTTGCCAGATTTCATAAAATGCGGCAATTGCTAACATGATTCAGACAGACTTAATCATCACTACGAGTGAGAAAATCTCATCATAGTCAACACCTTGAACTTGTCGAAAACCTTTTGCGACAAGTCGGGTGATACTACCATAAGTGTCTGTCTTCCTCTTGAAGATCCATTTATTCTTAATGGCTTGCCGATCATTGGGCAAGTCAACCAAAGTACACACTTTGTTCTCATACATGGATCCTATCTCAGATTTCATGGCCTCAAGCCATTTATCGGAATCTGGGCTCATCATCGCTTCCTCATAGTTTGTAGGTTCGTTATGGTCTAGTAACTTGACCTCCAGAACAGGATTACCGTACCACTCTGGTGCGGAACGCACTCTGGTTGACCTACGAGGTTCAGTAGTAACTTGATCTGAAGTTTCATGATCATCATCATTAACTTCCTCACTAGTTGGTGTAGGCATCACGGGAACAGTTTTCTATGATGAGCTACTTTCCAATTCGAGAGGAGGTACAATTACTTCATCAAGTTCTACTTTCCTCCCACTCACTTCTTTCGAGAGAAACTCCTTCTCTAGAAAGGATCCATTCTTAGCAACAAATGTCTTGCCTTAGGATCTGTGATAGAAGGTGTACCCAACAATTTCTTATGGGTATCCTATGAAGACGCACTTCTTCGATTTGGGTTCGAGCTTATCAGGCTGAAGCTTTTTCACATAAGCATCGCAACCCCAAACTTTAAGAAACGACAGCTTAGGTTTCTTGCCAAACCACAGTTCATACGGTGTCGTCTCAACGGATTTAGATGGTGCCCTATTAACGTGAATGCAGCTGTCTCTAATGCATAACCCCAAAACAATAGTGGTAAATCTGTAAGAGGTATCATAGATCGCACCATTTCTAATAAAGTATGGTTATGACGTCCGGACACACCATTATGCTGTGGTGTTCCAGGTGGTGTGAGTTGTGAAACTATTCCACATTGTTTTAAATGAAGGCCAAACTTGTAACTCAAACATTCGCCTCCGTGATGAGATTTTAGAAACTTTATTTTCTTGTTACGATGATTCTCCACTTCACTATGAAATTCTTTGAACTTTTCAAATGTTTCAGACTTGTGTTTCATTAAGTATATATACCCATATCTACTCAAATCATCTGTGAAGGTCAGAAAATAATGATACCCGCTGTCAGTGTCAAAACTGGCAGATCTCGGGTAGGGGGTCCCGAACTATGCGTCTAGGGACCGAAGGTAACAGGAGGCAGGGGACATGATGTGTACCCAGGTTCGGGCCCTCTTGATGGAGGTAATACCCTATGTCCTGCTTGATTGACTTTGATGAGTATAGGGGTTACAAGAGTTGATCTACCTCAAGATCATAATGGCTAAACCCTAGATGTCCAGCCTGTATGATTATTACTCCCTCTACGGACTAAACCCTCCGGTTTATATAGATACCACAGGGGACTAGGGTTTGTACAAAGTCGGTTTACAAAGAAAGGAATCTTCATATCCGAACGCCAAGCTTGCCTTCGACGCCAAGGAGAGTCCCATCCGGACACGGGGGAAGCCTTCTATCTTGTATCTTCACGGGCCACCAGTCCAGCCCACGTCACATAGCCCAGATGCCCAGGGACCCCCTAATCCAGGACTCCCTCAGTAGCCCCTGAACCAGGTTTCAATGACGATGTGTCTGGCGCGCAGATTGTTTTCGGCATTGCAAGGCGGGTTCCTCCTCTGAATACTCCAAAGTAGTTGATCAAAAGAACTATATCCGGCTCTGTGCAATAGTTACAACCCTGGTCCACAAAGGCAAAATACTTTAAACAAAAGTAGGTTATGTCCTCTGACAACTTTTTCGGCTAGGCATTGAGTCCCGGCCTTGTTATTATTTTCAACCGTTTTTTCAGCCTCCTGTTTCGCGTTTCGAGACGCAACTCCCAGCGACATGTCTTGTCAAAGCAAAGATCGCATCCCCTTATTGCGGGGTTTTCATCAATGAGGGTTTGGGTAATCCAACTATGCCATCCGCTCGACCCCTTGGGAATAGGCAAATTTTAAGGCTTGTGCGGGGTCACTTGACATTCGTTGCCTTTATCCTCTCTAGAACACCCCCCCACACTAGCCTCCTCCGTCCGCCACCCCATCCATCGCCGCCGTCCTACACCCCATCCATCGCCACTGTCCTCCACCATGTCGGAGCGCCTACCAGGACCGTGTCGTTCACTGCTAGAGATGGACGTTTCTCATCCATGAAGATGGACCAGGAGCCTTGCATCGTGTCCTCTCACTTCTTCGGTGCCGTCGTCCTCTTTGTCGGGGCCGCTCACACGACCTTCTCATCCACCGCAACGAGAATTATCCCCTGATGCACCCATCAACCATCGCAGATCTACTTCAACGCCACCGACAGCCATCGCACCCCCGATGCCTACACTGTGCTGCAAGAGAGGTGGTACTTCATATCTCCTCAACTTTTTGAGCTCAACCAGAAAATAGATCATAACTTGGTTACTGTACTTTCTTTTCAGCTCTTAGATTTTAGTTCTTAGTTTGAAGCAAACAATGGATGCTAAATAGCATTTCTGTGGTTTGCAGCTTTAAATCTGCCATGGCACAATCATAATAGGGTTTAATTGATCATGCTTAGGGTTTAACTGATCATGTTGGTGCTGTGGTGGTTTATTTAATAGAAATCGGAGGGGAAACCCTCTTTTGCTCAAAAAATGCTTAGGGTTTCCCCTTTTATGATCACTATACGATCAGCATACGTGCTTCGTGTCATAATAGCACTGCTCCACCCATCAAGCTAAACAAGCTTAGTTGTTCAAATACGAATTTGATATTATTAAAACAGAGTCATTTAATTGGTCAGCTAAATGTTCCTATTTTAGCTTCGAAAATGCATGCACGCCGCTCGGGTGTGTATCTCTACAGGGTGCCCATGGTGGGCCGTGGCCCACCCTAGGATTTCGGGTCAGCCGAGGCCCCGATTCCCCTTTGTTCTACTGCGATTTCGATCTCTACCCGCCCCCTGCCGCCTGCCTCGCCGGTGACTTGCCGTCCCCGGATGGCATGAGTCTAGGAGGAGACGCCAGACTAACAGGAGGTCAGGAGCCGCTCGCCCAACAGCGTCATCGCTGCCCGGGCGCGTCGCCGTGCCTACCATCCCAGTCCATTCAATGCTCAGGCGTGCAGCACCCACTAAGCCAACCCGATTTATCCTGAGATACGTCCTCAACACTCAGCAGCCACTCCTCATCACCCATTTTCTAATTGATTCATTACTCATTAGGCATGACTATCATTAGGGTTTGTTGTGTACTGAGTGCTACCTACACTTAATGTTTCAGATGTATTTCAGTAATCTTTAGTATCTGTGAAGTTCACAGGGTTTCAAAATTCTAGCCCTAGGAACAGACACTAGTCATTTTGGATTGTCGGTCGTAGTGACATTGACATAGATTACTACTGCAGGCCATGTTTGTTGACAATTTTACTTGTCTTTCTTACTCTTTCGATATGATATCCAATTATTCACATCGATTAGTTGCAAACAATAAGTGCTAGAGCAACTTCTTGATTCATATTTTGGATGGTCTCTTACTGCAGTTACAATTATGCATACTTGTCCTAGTAAGCTCACAAGTAATGATTGATTCACTACATCTATGCTTGCCTTGTCATATTTGTTGTCAATATTCTTTTAGGGTGGACAACCCTATTTCAAAATACTGGAACCGCAGACATGAGTGAATAGTATTTCTTTGTGTGATTTCTTCTATCACGTGTGGGCAACGAACACTGCATCGTATAGAAAGAAAATGTCATTTCCACCTTTTACATAGACTATGAACTTTTACATGGAATACAATCTGCCTACTTGCTTTGTGTCGCACTACCAACACTCCACCCTTGAAGCTAAACATTATGCCACTCATAATTCCTTAGTTTATTTGTTCAAATACGAATTTGATATGATTTTAATGTTCCTACTTCAGTTTTGAAATGTGTGTTTGCCTGTTATCGAGACATAAGATGTTTGTATTTCTATGTGTGGTCTGGTTAGCACGGTTGGGGGTGAACTTTGCATATGCAGGGGTTTACAGGGAGACACTCTTCGAGTTGAATCCTCAATGCATTCCATAGATAATCTGACTACTTTTTTGTTTTCATGAATCTCAGATACTGAACAATATCATAATGATTATGAGCTTGCATGCATGAAAAGAATAAAGCAGAACAATGCCATGGGTGTCAAACTTAGCATTAAGGGACTGAAATCAAGTCTGGATGCAATGCAATGCAAACGCTCTCCACCTACAGATTCATGCTCCGAAAATGACCCTAATAGCGATTCTGAGCTAGTGGGACACCTAAGTCAATGTAGCTCCCAAGTGGAGGAGTCATAGGCAGATGCCCTATCTTATTTTCGGGGTTCTGGAACGACACCTATGGGATCCCTCGACGGAATCCCTTCTACGGTTGCAGGGCGTGGGGCTGCACAAAGAGCCAATCTAGAAGATCAACTCGGTGGAGTTTTTTACCCAGGTTCGGGCCGCAAGCGATGCGTAAAACCCTAGTCCTGCTTTGTGTGTATTCGGTGTTCTTGAGTTCTTGAACTAGCTCCGGTGCATGCCTAGTCCAAAAAGTCCGAATCTTTCCTCAGTGCGCCTCAGGCCTCCTTTTATATGTCAAAGGGGTTGCCACAGTGGCACACAGGAAGTGGAAGTATGTACAGTGTACAAGTTTATCTCCTGACATCCTAGGACAAACGCATTTAATGCGCTGCCTATGTGCCCTTTTGCTTTATCGGGGACGATATAGAGGCCCATCCCGTCCATGGCCGCCTTGCCTTGCTTCAACGCGCGTCCTAGGTGACGAGGCATGCAGCGCCACGCTGGCTGGCTGACTACTGAGCTGGTGCGGTGGCAGGGTCTTCACGAAGATCTGCATGCCACCACGCAGGTACTTGGCTGGTTGGCTTAGAAGCCGCATGCTACCACGCAAGCGTGTGCCTAGTTGGTAGGCTGGTCGCCACGTCGGAATGGGTGCGGGGTAGTGGAGCTTTGGTAAGTGCGGGACTGGCTTTGGTTTCGTAGACGTCCCCAGCAAGGCCCTTGCCGGGATCTCGTGGCTGTCCCCGGCAAGGATCTCGCCGGGGCGTGCTTGCGAGCGTCCCCGACAAGGGTCTTGCCGGGGGTCTTCGGCTTCTGGTGCTCACCTAGGCCTGCAGGCCTTTGGTTTCCACAAAGATCTGCATGCCACCATGCAGGCGCTCCCGAGCCTCGGCCTTGACGCTTGTTGATGGCGTCATAACTCTCAGATTCAAGGGTGGCGGTCTTGCTGGTGTTGGGCAAGTTTCCCCGGCAAGGCTCTTACAGGGGCCATGTAGGCCGCCCCGGCAAGGCTCTTGCCGGGGAAGACCATCTTGTCCCTTTGCTCTTTATGCTTCTGGCTTGGGTGCTGCCTCGGCAGCTTTGTGTCTTTGCTTCCTCCACCCTGCCGAGCCCGGCCGTAGGTGTGGCTATGACTGCCTGTGCACAAGGGGTACGGAAGGGCCCCTACTTTTATACACCGACAAGAGCCCCCGGGCCTAGGCCATACATAAGCACGGAGCGTTGTTGGGCCAGGCCCAGAATGGTGCGCAGGCAAGCTTGGCAGAGTTCTTACCGCGGTAACTCCTTTGCCAGTTGCGCTTCTCGATGACCCGCATTGAGTGCATGATGTGGGGGTCGTGCGGGGAATGACCGCATCATGCTTGCATCATCCCGCGGTGTAGTAAAGAGGCGGCCCGCGTCTTCCCCATAAGAAAAGGGGAAACTATAGGACTGTTGCTCATTTACTCTTCTCGCCTCCCTTAACCTTGGGACCGCCATTCCACGTTTCCCACCATGCCCGCCTTTTTCGCCACGTACGCCGCATGCATGTCATGAGGTAGGTGATGGACGCGCGGGATATGGGAAGGCACACCATGGCCGATACCCATGCGCCTTCGATTGGCGCGGGGAGGGCGGTCGATGACCTCGCTCATTGACAACTTAATGAGCCGGACTTGAGAAGGCTCTTTGGAGGCGTAGAGCCAGTCTCTAGCCTTCCCTGCTTGGGTATAAAGAGGGAACTCAGGAGGAGGAGGAGAGGCATCCTCTCGCGCCTCCCCTTCGTCCCCATTCTCCACCCACTGCCATGCCGAGAGGGCGTGGCCGCGGCCATCCTTCTACGGAGGCGACTAGGTCCTCCTCCCGCCAGAGAGCCGGGGCGGTTAAGGAAGAGCCCGACGCCCAAGGCGAGGGCCATGCTCGAGGCTGGGGCACCGGACGGGGCCGCAGTTGGCGAGGCGGTCGAGGCAGAGGTGGGCGCGGAAGGGGGACGCCCGCGTCGTCACCATTACCATCCCTGCCACCATCTCCTCCTGCTTCATCGAGCGGCCATGTCGGGGACACGACGCTGGGGTTCATCCTAAAGTTGTGCGAGCCGCTGTGTAGCCTCCTTCGCCTTCCCAAGGCGTTTGCGAGGGTGTTGGAGGTTGACCAGCCGCCGAGGCTGAGGCTTCACATGAAGGGGTGTTGCAATGGCGACATGTGGGTGAACACAAGGTTCCCCGCCCCTCATGTAATGCTCCTTTGTCGAGGTTGGAAAACCTTCGCACGCGCCCACTGCTTGATGAAGGGGTACGTTCTCCTCTTCAAATTAGTGGAGGGCGACCTACTCTCTGTCAAGGTCTTCGGGCGCTCGGGACACAGGTTACGGTGCTGTGAGGAGAGCTCGACTGACGATGAGAGCTCCTCCTCAAGCGACGGCGACGAGGGGGGGGGGACTGGTGGGGAGGACGACGAGGACGGGTCCGACTAGACATCAGACGCTCCATCCCTAGGCGACGCCGGCAGCAGCACCATCTGCACTTGGCCTTCTCCCCAGCAGAGTGATTTGCCGGGGGGAGGGTAGTTCTTGGTGGCGGCTCCTCGAGCCAGCTCCTTGAACTTCTCGGGGCCGTCGCTTCTAGTGGCCTGTGCTGGAAGGCCAGAGAAGACGAGGAAGGCGGGTGGCAGGCCATCAAGTCGGAGTACGATGGCATCGACGCCTTCGTCTCGTATTGCCGGCCCGCTGGCTCATCTTCCGGCTTCTTCCCCGACACCGTCATCACCGGCTCCCACTCTGGGCGGCCGCCAGGACGTTCTCTTGGTGTCTTCTGCTGCTTGTACCTTGCCTAGGCACTCCTTTTGCCCTCCTGTTATCCCGATCCGCTTCCTGAGGAGAGGGACAAGAAAGGGATGACGAGCATCTTATCTCTCTTTTTTTCTTAAGCCCGCGGGCACTTGTCGAATTTAGACTGTGTAAACCCTTGCTCATGTTTACATTTCGTATGAATTGTACTTGTTCGAAAACGTATTAATGAAAAAGGGTTTTTGTCGGGTTCTCTTGTGCATGAGCGAGGGCCACACTAAGGAGCGAGTCCTTGTTATTTTAGAAAAACAACATCGCCCGGCAACAAACCTTGCCGTCCCCCCGCATTATACCACGGTCATCTCCACGCCCTTGGCGGGAGTAGGGGTAAAGCAGGATCGGGCCCTTCGCTTGCTTCCCTTCCATCGCAACTACAACCAGATTCCGGCTTGAAAGGGATTTCGAGCATAGGAAGGAGGGAGCACGCTAGCACGGGAACGAACGAAGTTTCATATGTTCAAGCTTCATACTGAAACGCATAGCGGGGGAGAGAAAACTTATCTGAATTTGCAGCCCTCGGCAACCTTGGCTTGTCGAGGTCGGGGGTGTCGATCCGCCTTCTTTTCTCCAAATGGCTCTGCAGAAGCGCCTCTACAGCCTGCGAACCAAGAACGGACTGGAAGAGACAGAAATACATGCACTTGACCCCTATGCTAGGGATCAGTTGCCGTTGAGCACTATCGATCCTAACAGAGAGAGACTCGACCTAGCATGCATGCTAAATTCTAGGGCGCCAGCTCTGCATTTATTTATCTGATGCTCAGGGTCTGCGCCTGGCTTTGTACAAAGGGTTACATGCCTTACCGGCAAGGCTTGTACAAAAAGTGGTCTACCGGGAGGCCCGACAACCGCGCCTTATGGGTAAAACTTACGAAGATGTTCGATGTTCTAGGAGTTACTCAGTGGAATTCCATCTTCGGTCTCCAGGCGGACTGTGCTGGGCCTGGTGACTCGTATTACCTGATAAGGGCCTTCCCACTTTGGTGTCAACTTGTTGGAATTCTTGGCGGATTGAACTCGCCGAAGAATAAGGTCGCCTTCCTCAAGGCTTCGGGTATGAACCTTGCGGCTATGGTAGCGGCGCAAGGCTTGCTGGTAGCGAGCAGCTCGCATAGCAGCCCGAAGACGATCTTCCTCAAGGAGCGTCGCATCATCTTGGCGCAACTGCTCTTGCTCAAGGTCATCATAAGAGAGCACTCCAGGTGACCCGTATATGAGTTCCGTGGGGAGAACTGCTTCTTCCCCGTATACCAAGGCAAATGGTGTCTGGCCAGTGGCTCGATTTGGCGCCGTTCTGATCGACCAAAGAACCGTTGGCAACTCATCAACCCAGCGCCTTCCGCACTTCTGTAGCCTGTCAAAAGTCCTGGTCTTGAGGCCTCGCAACACCTCTGCGTTTGCTCTCTCAGCCTGGCCGTTGCTTCAGGGATGAGCGACAGAAGCAAAACAAACCTTGCTGCCGAGGTCTCAGATATACTGCATAAAGGTGTGGCTCGTGAACTCTGTGCCATTGTTGGGGATGACTCTGTTAGGCACACCAAAACGGCAGACTAGCCTCTTGAAGAACTTGATGGCTGATTGTGGTGTCACCTTTCTCACTGGTTCTACTTCCGACCACTTTCTGAACTTGTCAATCGCGACGTACAAGTACTCAAAGCCGCCGACAGCACGGGGGAAGGGCCCCAGTATGTTGAGCCCCCAGACCGAAAATGGCCAGGAAAGAGGGATTGTCTAAAGAGATTGGGCTGGTTGATGAAGCTTCTTTGAATGGAACTGGCACGCCTCACACTTGGTTACTAGTGCAGTTGCATCCTGGAGAGCGGTGGGCCAGAAGAAACCTTGCCGGAATGCTTTGCCGGCAAAGGCTCTTGACCCTTGTGGGAGCCACATGTGCCTCCATGTATCTCTACCAACAGCTCCAGTCCGTCTTCCCAAGGAAGGCACTTCAATTTCATGAGGTTCGGTCTCCTTCTGTATACGGCATCATTCACAAACTGGTACATGCTGGACCGACGAGCTACTTTCTCTGTTTCTTCCTGTTCCTCAGGGAGTTCCCCGGTTTGGAGGAAATGGACGGTGTGCTGCACCCATGCTGGAGCCTGGGGCTCGACGGCAAGGACTAAAGGCTCATCTTCGGCCACAGGGGTAGCTGCCTCTACGGCCAGGACTTGGGGTCCTGCCGGAGGTTGCTGCCTTTCGGCAAGCTTGGGGCACCCGGCAGCGTCCTTGCCTATGGCTCCTGGGAGCTCTGCGGCAAAGTACTTACCGGGGCCTGCCTTCCCTCGCTTGCTCTGTCCTGCTGATGGCTCAACGGATGGCTGGGTCAATTGAAGCACAAAGGTACCAGGTTCCATAGGCAACTTGAGGGCAGCGCGTTTCGACAAGTCGTCGGCAATGCTGTTCTCCGCTCGGGGAACATGATCTGCTTACAGACCGTCAAAATGCTCTTCCAACTTCCTCACCTCATCCACATAAGCTTCCATCAGCGGGCTCTGGTAATCCTTATTGACTTGCTTGACGACGAGCTGCGAATCACCTCTGATGATGAGCTTCCTGATTCCGAGTTCTACCATGATCCTGAGACCGGCAAGCAATCCCTCGTACTCCGATGTGTTGTTTGTTGACTTTTCCAGTGGAAAGTGCATCTGGACTACGTACTTGAGGCGCTCTCCGGTGGGTGTGATGAGCAGCACGCCGGCGCCAGCACCTTGCAGCAAGAAGGCTCCGTCAAAGTACATGATCCAATCACGGCTCATCTCCTTGCCGGGAAGGGTGATCTCTTTGCCTTCTTCGTCTAGCGTTGAGGTTAATTCCGGTACATACTCTGCCAAGGCTTGGCTCTTTATTGTTGAAGTGCTTTCAAATTTGAGGCCGAAGCTAGACAGTTCAAACGCCCACTCCACAATCCTCCCAGTGGCATCCGGGTTGTGCAAGATTCGTTGCAAAGGGAGGCGGGTGACGATGGTGATCGCTGATACTTCTCCAACGTATCTACTTTTCCAAACACTTTTGCCCTTGTTTTGGACTCTAACTTGCATGGTTCGAATGGAACTAACTTGGAATGACGCTGTTTTCAGCAGAATTGCCATGGTGTTATTTTTGTGCAGAAGTAAGAGTTTTCGGAATGACCTAAAAATCAACAGAGAATATTTTTGGAATATATAAAAAATAATGACAAAATAATCAAGGCCAGGGGGCCCACACCATGTCCACGAGGGTGCGGGCGCGCCCCCTGCCTCGTGGCCCCCTGGTACTCCACCGACCTCAACTCCAACTCTATATATTCACGTTCGGGGAGAAAAAAAATCAGAGAGAAGGATTCATCGCGTTTTACTGTACGGAGCCGCCGCCAAGCCCTAATCTCTCTCGGGAGGGCTGACCTGGAGTCCGTTCGGGGCTCCAGAGAGGGGAATCCGTCGCCATCGTCATCATAAACCTTCCTCCATCACCAATTTCATGATGCTCACCGCCGTGCGTGAGTAATTCCATCATAGGCTTGCTGGACAATGATGGGTTGGATGAGATTTATCATGTAATCAAGTTAATTTTGTTAGGGTTTGATCCCAAGTATCCGTTATGTTCTGAGATTGATGTTGCTATGACTTTGCTATGCTTAGTGCTTGTCACTAGGGCCCGAGTGCCATGATTTCAGAACTGAACCTATTATGTTTTGATGAATATATGTGAGTTCTTGATCCTATCTTGCAAGTCTATAGTCACCTATTATGTGTTATGATCCGTTACCCCCAAAGTGACAATAATCGGGATACTTACTGGTGATGACCGTAGTTTGAGGAGTTCATGTGTTCACTAAGTGTTAATGCTTTGGTCCGGTACTCTATTAAAAGGAGGCCTTAATACCCCTTAGTTTCCAATAGGACCCCGCTGCCATGGGAGGGTAGGACAAAAGATGTCATGCAAGTTCTTTTCCATAAGCACGTATGACTATATTCGGAATACATGCCTACATTACATTGATGAACTGGAGCTAGTCCTGTGTCACCCTATGTTATAACTATTGCATGAGGAATCGCATCCGACATAATTATCCATCACTGATCCATTGCCTACGAGCTTTTCACATATTGATCTTTACTTTTCCATTGCCACTGTTACAATCACTACAAAACCAACACTGTTACTTTTGCCACCGTTACCGTTACTTCCATATTACTTTGCTACTAAATACTTTGCTGCAGATATTAAGTTTTCCAGGTGTGGTTGAATTGACAACTCAGCTGCTAATACTTGAGAATATTCTTTGGCTCCCCTTGTGTTGAATCAATAAATTTGGGTTGAATACAATACCCTCGAAAACTGTTGCGATCCCCTATACTTGTGGGTTATCAAGACTATTTTCTGGCGCCGTTGCCGGGGACCATAGCTCTATTCTTTGAGTCACTTGGGATTTATATCAATTGATCACCATGAAGAACTTGAAAGATAAAAGAACCTAGTTTTTTCCCTCAACTACGAGGGGAGGTAAGGAACTGCCATCTAGCTCTGCACTTGATTCACCTTCTGTTTTGAGTAAACTTGCGACACCTACTCCTGCTATTTATTCTGATACGTCACATGTTATTGATGATGCCACTTCTGCTTTGCATGATACTTATGATGAAACTACTTTTATGATTGATAATACCATGCCACTAGGTGAATTGCTTGATGAACAACTTGCTAGGGTTAGAGAGAATGAAATTATTGAAACTAATAATACTGATGAAAGTGATGATGAAGATTATCCCCCTAGATATGAATTGCCTGTTGTGCCTGAGGGTTATGTTATGGATGAAGAAACTGCTAGAGACTTTTTAGCTTGCAATGATAGATACGGTCTTAAGAAATTATTAGCTAAGCTTAAAGAAAAATCTTTGAATGCTAGAATGAAATATGACCCTGCTTTTGCTACTTCACCTATCTATATTTCTGATAAGGATTGTGATTTCTCTGTCGATCTTGAGTTAATTACTTTGGTTGAATCTGATCCTTTTTATGGCTATGAATCTAAAACTGTTGTGGCATATCTTACTAAATTAAATGATATAGCCACCCTGTTCACTAATGATGAGAAAACTCGCTACTATTATATCCTTAAGTCATTTCCGTTCTGAGGGTTTAATTCTCTTGATCCTGGTTGTGTGCGTAGTCCCTAGGATATGATTTATTACTTCTCTACTAAATATTTCCCCGCTCATAAGAAACAAGATGTCTTAAGGGAAATATATAATTTTGTGCAAATTGAAGAAGAGAGTCTCCCACAAGCTTGGGGGAGGCTTCTCTGATTACTTAATGCTTTGCCTGATCATCCTCTCAAGAAAAATAAAATACTTGATATCTTTTATAATGGACTAACTGATGCTTCCAAATACCACCTGGATAGTTGTGCTGGTTGTGTTTTCAGGGAAAGAACTGTTGATCAAGCTGAATTGCCATTGAATAAGATGTTGAGTAATGAAAATGATTGGACACTTCCTGAACCAACTCCTAAGCCAACCCCGAAGAATAGGGGTATTCTATTTCTCAGTCCTGAAGATATGCAAGAGGCAAAGAAATCTATGAAAGAAAAGAGTATTAAAGCTGAAGATGTTAAGAATTTTACCACCTATTGAAGAAATACATGGTCTTGATAACCCGACATAGGTAGTGAAGGTAATTCTCTCTATAGATTTGATGAAGGTGATACTCCTCGTAATAAGTCTTCTAGCCAATGCTTGGATGAGTTTGATAATTTTATTGTTAAACAAGAAAACTTCAACGCTTATGTTGGTAGATAATTGAAACTTAATGCTTATATGATTGAACACTTGAGTGATTATATGTCTACATTTAAAGTTGAACTTAAACTTATTAGTAAACATGCTTCTATGGTTACCACTCATGTAGAACAAGTGCTTAAAGCTCAGAATGATTTGCTCAATGAATTAAATAATAAGAAAAATGATAATGTTGTTAGAGTTGTGACTAGAGGGGGTAAAATGACTCAGGAACCTTTGTATCCCGAGGGCCACCCTAAGAGAATTGAGCAATATTCTTAGAAAACTAATGTTGATGCACCTAGTTCTTCTAAGAAGAAGAAAAAGAAAAATGATAGGACTTTGCATGCTTCTTGTGAACCTGTTGTAGACACACCTGAGAATCCCAATGACATTTCTATTTCCAATGTTGAAACACAATCTGGTGATGAACATGAACGTAGTGATAATGTTAATGATGATGTTCATGTTGATGCCCATCCTAGCAATAACAATGATGTAGAGATTGAACCTGCTGTTGATCTTGATAACCCTCAATCAAAAAATCAATGTTATGATAAGAGAGACTTCGTTGCTAGGAAGCACGGTAAAGAAAGAGAACCTTGGGTTCAGAAACCCATGCCTTTTCCTCCCAAACCATCCAAGAAAAAGGATGATGAGGATTTTGAGCGCTTTGCTGAAATGATTAGACCTATCTTTTTGCGTATGCGTTTGACTGATATGCTTAAAATGAATCCTTATGCTAAGTACATGAAAAATATTGTTACTA
Source organism: Triticum urartu (assembly GCF_003073215.2). Taxonomy (NCBI): domain Eukaryota; kingdom Viridiplantae; phylum Streptophyta; class Magnoliopsida; order Poales; family Poaceae; genus Triticum; species Triticum urartu. The sequence goes on along the minus strand of NC_053023.1, from coordinate 300,337,027 downwards.
ATAAAAGAAAGATACCGGAAGCGGAAATTTCCACCATGCTTGCTAATTATACTTTTAAGGGTGGAATACCAAAGAAACTTGGAGATCCAGGAGTACCAACTATACCATGCTCCATTAAAAGAAACTATGTAAAAATTGCTTTATGTGATCTTGGAGCCGGTGTTAGTGTTATGCCTCTCTCTTTATATCGTAGACTTGATTTGAATGAGTTGACACCTACTAAAATATCTTTGCAAATGGCTGATAAATCAACTCCTATACCTGTCGGTACTTGTGAGGATGTGCCTGTTGTGGTTGCAGACGTTACTATTTTAACGGACTTTGTTATTCTTGATATTCCCGAGGACGATAGTATGTCTATTATTCTTGGTAGACCCTTTTTGAATACTGCTGGGGCTGTTATTGATTGCAACAAAGGCAATGTCACTTTTCATGTTAATGGTTATGAGCATATGGTACACTTTCCGAGGAAACAACCTCAAGTCCATAGTATCAATTCTATTGGAAAAATTCCAACGATTACAATTGGAGGTTTTGAATTTCCTCTTCCTACTGTCAAGAAGAAATATGATATTCTTATTGTTGGGGATGTGCATATCCCCGTTGAGGTAACCTAGTGTTAGTCAAAAATTCTCTGGTTTCATGTTATTCAGAAAGAGTTTGTTGAACAAGACTTGATCAACCTTGTTAGTGGATTCCTTTTGATGAGCATGAGATGGATGAAGTTAGAAAACACAACTCTCTGTACCCTCCTTTTACTTTCTATTATTTAGATTAAATAAAGCAAAAATTGTATTTTCTGTCTGTTTTCTGAATTATCCTTGCAATAAAAAATACCTCGAAAATACAAGTTCTCCAAATGCCCTGAAAATTTAATATGATTTTTTATAGAATATTTAAGAATCATTGGCACTGAGAACACACCAGGGGGCCTCACCATGTGCCCACGAGGGGGGAGGGCACGCCCACCCCCTTGGGGCACGCCCCTTGCCCTATGGACCCCACGTGGGCCCCCTCCACTTATTCTTGCACCCACACACTCCGTCTTCCTCCAGAAAAAATCATCCACCAGCTCAAACCCGAGTTCTAGCTCATCTTGCTGCCATTTTTGATCTCCTTGCTCAAAGCTCCATTCACAAAACTGCTTTGGGGGATTGTTTTTTGGTATGTGACTCCTCCAATGGTCCAATTAGTTTTTGTTCTAGTGCTTTATTCATTGCAAATTTTTGCTGCTTAGGTGACACTGTTCTTGAGCTTGCATGTCAAATTTATATGGTCCCAAGTAGTTTTAATGCATGATATAGTCTCTAGGCACTTGTGGGAGTAGTTGCTATCAATCTTGTGAGTTTGGTTCACTTTTATTTTGAGTTACTAAAAATTTTAGAATTTTTTTAGAGGAAGTGATGAAGAGATTGTTGAGGGGACCTTCGAGCCGGAGCTTGAAGGATAAGCAAAGTGAAGAGAATAAGTGTCGGGACCCCGATTCTAAGTCACACCGATCTAGCATGTAACACCTCATATCACTTTGCGGCCTCACGCACGGTATCCCCACGGGTGTCGTCTTACCATGGCTCAGGACCGTTTGCGCCTTTTGGCTCACGTATATGATAGTGTCGCTAGCATCCATATGACAGAGAACCCGGGCCGACATGGCTAGTCGTGAACCCAAAGCGGCACAGACCTATGGAGACAGGCATACATGAATCACATCGAGCATGTCGGTCAACAACGTATGAATCCGGGCTGTAGCACTGGCTAATAGGACTCCGGAAGTCACCGCGTGACATTTTCCCGAAGGACAGACATAGGAACGAAGTGGAACACATGCCGGCCAGTCAAGTGTTCTGAGCTGTAGTGCTGGGCTAGCAGGACTCCGGTGAACCGGGCTGTAGCGGACTACTATGGCTCAAGGTAGCACTAGACTACATTTCCCCATAAGAGAGTCTGCCAAGGATAAACAACTAGATTGTCGGATCCCACACATAGCAATACACGTCACACGTACGCATAACATGCAAGTATGTGATGTACAACATGGCATCACAACATAACGCAACTCATATAGATAAAGGCTCAGAAGAGCCACATAGCATCAATACAAACAGGGGTCACATGACCCATCATTCAGAGCATACAAGCAACGGAAGCATTACATGTCTGAGTACAGACAACTACAAAAGAAAAAGGCTGAGAAGCCTGACTATCTACAAGTCCCTCCAAGGTACAAGATCGTAGCTGAGGTAACAAGCTACTCGTTGAAGTCCAAGCGGTACTACTAGTGAGACAGATGTCTCACTTGCAAAACATACAAAGCAAACGTGAGTACAAAGGTACTCAGCAAGACATACATCAGATCCTATCATACATGCATTTGTATCAAGAAGGTAATGTGGGGTTTTTAGTTACAGCAAGCCAGCTTTGACTCAGTGGCTATTCTGTTCTACGACAATGAGAAACTTCTTTGAGATGACGCAGCACACACGAGTCCACTAATCACCACTTCAATACACTACTATGGATTCATCCCCGTCCCTCCTACGAGAAGGCCATCCATAGCACTCACACTTGTCTTGAGCATTTTAGACTATCCACTTTAAGTTGTCTATGTACCACGTAAGCATCCAAGAAGTCCATAACCGAGGACACAGCTATTTGAATAGATCATGATAACCCTTCAGGGGTGTACTTCTTCACAGACGCTCTCGCCACTTACCGCCATGTACACGTCATGTATCTCGGCAACCTTCAAGCGGAAGCCTGGCGAGGGTGTCGGCCACGACCTGACTAACCACGCAAGACTCTAGTCCAGGTTTATCGCCTATTTGGGTTCCACCCGCAAGGAGATCCGGCCGGGGTGTCGCTCACGGCCCCAAACGATGTGAGCAGGGTTCCCAAGCCCACCATCCGGGTGCCACTTGGTACACCGTGCCACCTCTGCCTAGTCTGTCCCGATCCCGCCCTACCGGGTGCCACTCGGTAGAAAAATAGCACTACCTACAAACACCAGAAACTATTTGCAACTCCTGGACAGAGTTCAAGGCGGTTAATAAGTCGAGAGAGCTTGGAGCGCCCGGAGCCCAATGTGTGGTAGTAGCTAGTCATTGGACAACTTACACAGAACTCAGTTCTTAAGGACGGTCCCAATGAGACAACCCACCATGTACTCCTACATGGCTTCTCACCGCTACCTTTACCAAATCGTGTTCACACGCTTAACTCTCAGCACCAGAACATATCATAACACTCCAATTCATTCCCGATGAATCAGACCTGACATACTCTAAGCAATAGCAGGCAAAGCATGGTAGGAACAAAACATGGCTCAATCAACTCCTACACATGCTAGTGGGTTTTAACTATTTACTGTGGCAATGACAGGTCATGCAGAGGAATGGGTTCAACTACCATAGCATAAAGTAGCAGTTGAATCGTTGTTGCCCTAATGCAATAAATGAGAGCAGGAGCGAGAGAGTAGGATTGTATCGGAATGAACAAGGGGGGTTGCTTGCCTGGTAGATCAATAGGGGGCACTGCTCCACTAATAGGTGCTCCCGAACACTTTCCGGAGCAGGACCTATCGAGAAGGAACGGTGTTGAAAATCAAACACAAGTATATGCAACAATATGATGCATGATCATGGCATGAATATGTGATGTTGCTTGAGTTAATGCATCTAGCATTTATTTAGTTGAGGTCCATTTGAACCAAGGGTTCAAATGCAACTCCAAAATAAGCCCTTAAATATGCCATAAGTTGTTTTCATATATACAGTATGTATAGGTTGGTTTTTCATGCATGAAAATGGTACAGATGGATAAATTGAATTTTTCTGATCATTTTTCATATATAAATTATTTCAATCTGAGCTATGGTTGAATTTCTATGAATTTTTGAAGTTTTGAACATTTTCTGGAATTTCCTGATTAATTTTAAACCAGAAAATGAAATATTGCGTCAGCATCATGTCATGCCTGCGTCAGCAGGTCAACGGAGCTGACCAGGTCAAACCTGATGTGTGGGGTCCACACGTCAGTGACCGGTTAGTTAACAGTGTTAATTAGAAATTAAACTAATCCTAACAAAAACATTAGCAGGGCCGGGCCCCACCTGTCATTGACCCTGGTAGTCAAACACCAGGTCAACTGGGGGGGGGGGGGTTAGACCGGTCAACCCCACCAGCGTTTAGCCGCCGGCAAGGCCGAACGCGGCAGAGGGGCTTGGGATCACCGTTCCGGTGACCAAAAGGACGGCGGAGAGCACCGGGGCGTAGCCCGTGCTCTCCCGCATCTAGTGGGGTAGATAGGAGGAGGAGGGGTGGCCGATGCTCGCCGGAGCGAGGCTCGCAGCGACGGCCGGAGCACGGCCAAGTGCGGGCGAGGGCTGCGATGCATGGGGAGGCGAGCGGAGAGGCTCTACGGCCTCCTGGCGTCACCAGGAGCATGGTGACGCGCGCGGGTGCAGCTGGCTCGGCCCCTGGCCACGATGGCGCCATGGCCGGCGGCGAGGTGCTACGGCTTCGGTCGAAACAGCGGCTGCGGTGATCGAGAGGCAAGGGGAAGAGGGTCAAATGACGATGGAGCTCACAGCGATCGCAGAGGGCGTCGAAGCGGGCTCGGCGAAGGCCAGACGGCGACGTACGGGCGCCGGCGATCTCGGGCGCTTGCGGTGGAAAACGGCGGCAACGAGGTCGAGGTAGGGCGTCCCCAGCTGCGTGGCTTGATGAAGATGAAGAAGGCGACAGGGCAGAGCTCTAGGACACAACAGCGATGCGAGGGGAGCACAGTGGGCACGGCTATGGCGAGCGGCGGCGACGACAGCGCTCGGGCGTTCGCGGGGAAGGGCGAGAGAGAGGAGGGGAGGCCACTGGAGAGAGGGAGAGGGAGTGAGAGAGGCCAAGGGGAGTGCATGGCGTCGTCGGGGGCCTCCAGTAGCGAGCGGGGAAGCAGGAGGTGGCGGTGGTGGCCGTGCGCGCGTCGGGCACGTGCTGTGCATCCGACTGGCGGGAGGAAGAAGACCTCCCTGCCCCTGGTGGGCTGGGCCGGCTAGATGGGCTGCCAGGTAAGGCCCAGGTACTTCTCTCCTTCTCTCTTATTTCTCTTTTCTATTTTCTGACATTTGTTTCTGTTTTTAAAATAATACTAAACTAATTTATTTAATTCTGTCAATTTTTGCAGGGGCCTAAGGAATTAATGCAAAGCCCCTCACCAAAATTCAGAATTATTGGACAATATTTCATATATATATATAAATATTTATCCAACGCAAATAATTACTGGATTAATTCCAAATGGCCAAAATAAATATTTATGAGCTCCTAGAAATATTGGTTTGAATTTTACCTCTACCCAATATTTTCAGAGAGAGACATGAACATTTTCTTGGACCCTTTTGGAGCAATTTTTATCTGGGTCATTTCCAGAAATGATTTCTGAGGGTTTTACAAATCCCCATTTCAAATTTAAATGGAATTTAAACATGATGCACACATGACTAGCTAGCCTTGAGCATACCAGAACTAGGGATGTGACAATAAGAAGCCCAAATATAATCTCCCTCGCACTGCGGAGGTTCGGTCGTGTGAATGGCCTTGTGATGAATTCTTGAGAGCAACCGGGATTCATGATGACTTTTATAATTTGGCTGAGAATGTGGGCCCCATCGACTTCCTTCGCGATCAGCGCGAACAGTATCTCCTACTCACTAATATTCTTGTGCAAAATTTTCATTTCCATGCTAGGAGATCGCCACTTTCGATGGATTTTTACTTATATGATGAGTTTAAGGAGAAGTCACTTTATAATTTTTGTGCGGTTTGCAAGTTACCCTTTCCGGGCAGCATAGAGGAACCGCATCGTAATGATGTGGAAGGATTTATTGATATTATTGCTGTAGGGGAAACAAGGAAAGTTTCCGATGCAAGAATTACTAGCATACATTTTCCTGTTCTATGTTAATTTCCAATATTTGGTAGTAGATGCTTGATTGGTCGTGGGAACAGTGGAAACCTTAGTTCCCCTGATATTGTTATTTTGCGCCATGCCTTGTTTCGTGATGCTTCTTTCAGTTTAGGCGCTATTGTTGCTAAACGGTTAAATCTGAACCGTACGAAGGGTCCCATCTTTGGAGGCATCTTTGCTTTGTGCCTTGCTGCACAGTTTAACATACCTATTAGGCATTATGAGAAAGAGGAAAAGTTGATGCCTCCTATTTTTCTAGATTACAAAAGTATGGTAGCACATGATTTTATTGTTAAGGATAAGAAGAAGATGCTTAAATATAGACTGATATTTGATAAAAATTACTTTGAGACTATTACCATGACTGATCCCTCTTTGTTCAACATATTTTTAGGCATGTACCTTGTTTTGTCGGAGGTCGTTTATGCATACTGGAGTGTGACACCAGCTCCAGAGCCTGAGCCGGAGCCACCCCTTGACCCTTATCGACTGTCCGTTTATCGGAATCCGGAGGAGATCGCCAACCAGTGGCACCCAGAGGATACTCCTCCGTACACCGGAGAGGGCAACTTTGAGCCGTGGCCATAGACCAACTTAGGCCAAAAGCCTAAGCTTGGGGGAGTATGTATTTCTCACCGACATTACATTCATGTTCACACACTCATGCCAGTTGTCGGTGCTCATACTTTTTCATTGTATCATCCATGCTAGTTTATTTTTTTAAGCTTTATTCTTGTGTGTTTGAAAAACCTTAAGAAAAATAAAAAAAAATACTTGTAGCTTTTAGCTAGTTTACTTTCCATGCCTGTAGTAGTAATAACTAAAAGAAAACCCAAAAAGATTTCTCGTTCTTCTTTTGCTTGTTGGGTGCTTTCCCGTGTAAATATTTCTTTTCTTTTCTTTTCTTTGGGGGTCGAGAGGAGAAGACCATAATGAAAATGTTGAGTGGCTCTCATATGCATTATTGTTGATCTAACACAGAGCCCATATTACCTTGTCTTCTCCCTTGAATTGAATGTTTGCAGATTCCAGTTTAGTCCAATGCACGCGCACTATTATTATTATCCACACCGTTTGGTTGTGCAAGTGAAAGGCAATAATGACGATATATGATGGACTGCTTGAGATGAGAGAAGCTGGTATGAACTCGCTTGTTTTTGTAAATATGATCAGTTCATCGTTCCTGATTTAGCCTATTATGAATGAAACATGTTTGCTATGACAATTAGAGATTATAGTTGCTCATGCCATGCTTAATTTTCTTGGAGTTTATAATGGTTTACCTTGCGTGCCAACATGCTATTATAATGGTTGTGATGTGGTATGATAGGGTGGTATCCTCCTTTGAACGATTCGAGTGGATTGACTTGGCACATGTTCACGCATGTAGCTGAAACAAAATCAACATAGCCTCCACGATATTTATGTTCATGGTGAATTATATCCTACTCAAGCTTGCATTCAGTGTTGATTAATTTTAATGCATGTTCATGACTGTTGTCGCTCTCTAGCTGGTCGCTTCCCAGTCTCTTTCTAGCCTTTACTTGTACTAAGCGGGAATACTTCTTGTGCATCCAATTCCATAAACCCGAAAGTTATTCCATATGAGTGCATCATGCCTTCCTATATGTGGTATCTACCTGCCATTCCAAGTAAATTTGTATGTGCTAAACTCTAAACCTTCAAATGAAATTCTGTTTTGTATGCTCGAATAGCTCATGTATCAACTAGGGTTGTCTATATCTTCCATGTTAGGTGGGTTATTCTCAAGAGGAGTGGACTTCGCTCCTCACTCACGAGAAAATGGCTGGTAACAGGGGTGCCCAGTCCCATGCTCAAATCAAATCAAAATAATTGCAAACAAAACTCCCCCAGGATTGTTGTTAGTTGGAGGCACCCATTGTTTCAGACAAGCCATGGATTGATGTTTGTTGGTTGTAGGGGGAGTATAAACTTTACCATTTTGTTTGGTAACCGCCGATAATGCTTGTAGCATGGAAGATATCGAGATCTCTCGGTTGTTATGTTGACAATGAAAGTATACCAGTCAAAATATTATTTATCTCTATTTCAAAACCGAGCTCTGGCACCTCTACAAATCCCCGCTTCCCTCTGTGAAGGGCCTATCTATTTACTTTTATGTTGAGTCATCATCCTCTTATTAAAAAGCACCAGTTGGAGAGCACCGCTGTCATTTGCATGTATTATTATTAGTTTACATTGAGTATGACGGGATCTCTTTTACCATGAATTACAATTTCCAGTGAGTCCTAGAACTTTAGAGGTGCTCTGCATTTATGTTTTGTGGTCTCAGAAAGGGCTAGCGAGATACCATCTTGTTATATCATATTATGATTGTTTTGAGAAAGTGTTGTCATCCGAGATTTATTATTATTGCTCGCTAGTTGCTTATGCCATTGATATGAGTAAACATGAGACCTAAATGTTATTGTGAATATGGTTAGTTCATAATCTTTGCTGAAAACTTGAATGCTGGCTTTACATATTTACAACAACAAGAGCAAACATAGTTTGTAAAAGTTCTTCTTTATCACTTTCAGTTTATCAACTGAATTGCATGAGGACAAGCAAATGTTTAAGCTTGGGCGAGTTGATACGTCTGCAACGTATCTACTTTTCCAAACAGTTTTGCCCTTGTTTTGGACTCTAACTTGCATGGTTCGAATGGAACTTACCCGGACTGACACTGTTTTCAGCAGAATTGCCATGGTGATATTTTTGTGCAGAAATAAAAGTTCTCGGAATGACCTAAAAATCAACGGAGAATATTTTTGGAATATATAAAAATACTGGCGAAAGAATCAAGGCCAGGGGGTACACACCCTGTCCACGAGGGTGGGGGGCGCGCCCCCTACCTCGTGGGCCCCCTGGTGCTCCACCTACCTCAACTCCAACTCTATATATTCATGTTCGGGGAGAAAAAAATCAGAGACAAGGATTCATCTTGTTTTACGATACGGAGCCGCTGCCGAGCCCTAATCTCTCTCAGGAGGGCTTATCTGGAGTCCGATCGGGGCTCCGGAGAGGGGAATCCGTCGTCATCAACCTTCCTCAGTAACCAATTTCATGATGCTCACCGCCATGCATGAGTAATTCCATCGTAGGCTTGCTGGACGGTGATGGGTTGGATGAGATTTATCATGTAATCGAGTTAGTTTTGTTACGGTTTGATCCCTAGTATCCATTATGTTCTGAGATTGATGTTACTATGACTTTGCTATGCTTAATGCTTGTCACTAGGGCCCGAGCGCCATGATTTCAGATCTGAACCTATTATGTTTTCATGAATATATGTGAGTTCTTGATCCTATCTTGCAAGTCTATGGTCACCTCTTATGTGATATGATCCGTTAACCCCGAAGTGACAACAATAGGGATACTTACTGGTGATGACCGTAGTTTGAGGAGTTCATGTATTCAGTAAGTGTTAATGCTTTGGTCCGGTACTCTATTAAAAGAGGCCTTAATATCCCTTAGTTTCCAATAGGACCCCGCTGCCACGGGAGGGTAGGACAAAAGATGTCATGCAAGTTCTTTTCCATAAGCATGTATGACAACATTCGGAATACATGCCTACATTACATTGATGAACTGGAGCTAGTTCTGTGTCACCCTATGTTATAACTGTTGCATGAGGAATCGCATCCAACATAATTATCCATCACTCATATAATGCCTACGAGCTTTTCACATATTGATCTTTGCTTACTTACTTTTCCATTGCCACTGTTACAATCACTACAAAACCAATACTGTTACTTTTGCCACCGTTACCGTTACTTCCATATTACTTTGCTAGTAAATACTTTGTTGCAGATATTAAGTTTTCTAGGTGTGGTTGAATTGACAACTCAGCTGCTAATACTTGAGAATATTCTTTGGCTCCCCTTGTGTCGAATCAATAAATTTGGGTTGAATACTCTACCCTCGAAAACTGCTGCGATCCCCTATACTTGTGGGTTATCAATATCATGTGCTTGGAAGTAGTGCACAACTTTCTTGAGGCCATAAGAAGGCCGAAAAGTAGCTTTTGTATGCCAGAATATCTTGATCTAGCCCCCTGCAAGGGGGAACTAACAAAATAAACCGGGTGCCGCACCACCTTCTTCTTCTGTTCAACTTCGCCCGCTTGCACGGGCCCCGTCTTGGCGGGACCAGGCTCCGCCGGGGGTTCTGCCTTGCCAGCATCAGGCCCTGCCAGGGAGAGCTCCGGCCTATTATCTGAAGGCTCTGCCGCTACCGCTGCTTCTTCCTCAAATTCCCTCTGTGCCACTAGCGCAGCGCTAACCACTTGATTCGTTGCCGCTAGGTATAGCAGCAATGGCTCTTGTGGTTTAGGTGAGACTAGTATTGGCGTGGAGGAGAGGTATCTCTTCAAATCTTGCAGCGCCGCCTCTGCCTTCGGAGTCCATTTTATTGGACCCGCCTTCTTCAAAAAACTTTGAAGAAGGGGAGGGCGCGCTCAGCAGATTTGGAGATGAACCTACTTAGAGCAGCGACACTGCAGGCTAGCCTTCGAACATCTTTGACTCGTCTTGGCACCTCAATCTGCTCTATTGCTTTGATCTTATCAGGATTTGCTTCGATTCCACGTTGAGACACAAAGAACCTGAGAAGTTTGCCGGATGGAACGCCAAATACATACTTCTCTAGGTTGAGCTTGAGGTTGATCTTGCGTATGTTGGTAAATGTTTCGTCCAAATCTTGCACGAGCGTGGCCTTGTCTTTGGTTTTGACTACTATATCATCCATATAGGCTTCCATATTTATATACATCTAGGGCTCAAAACCAATCTGGACCGCTCGGGCAAATGTTGAACCCACGCTCTTCAACCCGAAAAGGCATCCGTTTGAAACAGTACGTACCACATGGGGTGATGAACGCAATTTTCTCTTCGTCTTCCTTCATCATGAAGATCCGGTGGTATCCTGAGTAGGCATCGAGGAATGATAGCAGGCCACACCCGGCAGTGGAGTACACGATATGGTCAATGCATGGCAATGGTAAAGGATCCTTTGGACATGCCTTATTGATGTCTGTGTAGTCAATACATAGCCTCCACTTCCCATTTGCCTTACGCACTACCACTGGATTGGCCAACCACGTGGGGTGGAGCACTCCTCTGACCAAGCCTGCCGCCTCCAACTTCCTGATTTCTTCGATAATGAACTCTTGTCGCTCCAAAGCTTGCTTTCTGACCTTCTACTTGATGGGCCGCGCATGGGGACAGACAACAAGGTGGTGCTCAATCACCTCCCTGGGAACATAGGGGATGTTGGATGCTTGTCATGCAAACACATCGACATTCTCCTGCAGGAAGGTGACGAGCGCGCTTTCCTATTTGCTATCGAGGGTGGAGCTTATGGTAAAAGCCCCACCCGTGCCATCCTCCTTGACGGGCACCTTCTTAGTTTCTGGCGGGGCCGCCTTGGACCTCTTGCTCCCATTGGCGGAACTCTCTGGCACGTCCTCAACGATAATGTTGCGCTCTAAAGAGGCGCGTTTGCCGGAGGAGGTGTAGGAGCCCTTGCAGGGGTCGGAAGTCTTGCCGGAAGGGGCCTTTCCGGAAGAGGCAGAGGTCTTGCCGGTTTTCTTCACTCCCCGGGCCTCAGCGACAGGAATAGGCATCTTGGCGGCAGCCGCTGCAACTGCCTCCCGGTAGAGTTGGTCGGCGCAGATAAGCGCGTCCTTCTTATCGGAGGGGACAGTGATGATGCTCATCGGCCGGTGCATCTTCAACGTGTTGTAAGCGTAATGTGATGCCACCATAAACTTGGCCAGCGCTGGGCGCCCGAGGATTCCATTATAAGGCAAGGGGATCCTGGCTACGTTAAAAACGATCTTCTCCGTCTGATAGTTCAGCTCGCCCCCAAATGTGACGGGCAACATGACCTTGCCCTTCGGCTGACTCCTCCCCGGATTGACCCCTTGAAACGCGCCCGTCTCCTCGAGGTCTCCATCGGGGATCTATAGCCCTTCGATCACAGCGGGTGAGATCAAATTCATACCGGCCCGCCGTCAACTAGTACTTTCGTCACCTTGAGGTTGCGTATCGTTGGGGAGACCAACAACGGCAAACACCCGACCACAGTTGTGCATTCAGGGTGATCCTCGTTGTCAAAAATAATAGGCGTGCTGGACCACTTCAGTGGCCTCTGGGCATCGAACGATGGCTCCGCCACAGTGACTTCATGTGCCCACTACTTTAGTTGGCGGTGAGAGGTGTGCAGTGAGGCGCCACCGTCGACACACATGGCCTCCGTAGCTTTCTAGAACTCATGCTCGCTGGACTCGTTGTCCTCATCATGATCATCCTCCTCCTCCTTGTCGTGGTCCCGAGCGGGCCTTTCTTGTTGATTATCCTTGTCGTGGCGGCCTCCCCGACTGCCACGCTTCTTGCCGGACCCTTCAGCACCATCCTGGCCTTTCTCCTTGTCGCGCCTCTCATATTCAGTTTTCTGCTTCTCTGCAAGCAGCTCAACCCGCCGAGAATTCTGGAGGTCGTGGCCTTTGGTGCGGTGGATCTTGCAATACTGCTTGTCGGAGCCTCCTGGCTTTTCGGCAACCGCCAAATCCCGGCAGGCGGCGCACCCGGCAACTTCTTTGCCGGTGTCATCAACCTTGGTCTTCATGGCGGCGCCGGGGTCACCGAATTCCTTGACGGCAAGCATGGTCTTGCCCTTACGCTTCTCGTTGTGGCGTCGGCCCTTCCTTGCCGGGGCGACGACATCTTCGTCTGTGGAGTCGGTTTCCACGCCGGCATCTTCACCAGGGTACTTCCTTCCTTCTTCAGCCCGAGCGCACCTGTCAGCCAAAACATACAGCTCGGCTACATCCTTAACCTTGTCCATCGCCAGCTCCTCGCGCATCTTGCGGTTGCGCACATTCTGATGGAATGCACTAATGACAGCGGCGGGATGAACATCTGGGATGTTGTACTGCACATGGATAAACCTTTGTATGTACTTGCACAGGGACTCGCCGTCCTTCTAGTGGATGACATGCAAATCACTCGCCTAGCTAGGATCTTGGTGGCCTCCGGTACAGGCACCAACAAAGTCGTGGCATAGATCCGACCAAGAAGAGATGGAATCCACTGGCAGGTGCATCAACCAGGACATGACGCTGGGCTTAAGTGCCAACATGAAATAATTGGCAAGCACCTTATCGTCACGAGCCCCGACAACTTGCATCGCGATGGTGTAGATGCTGAGGAACTCCGACGGGTGAGTCTTGCCATTGTATTTTTCTCCGACCTCAGGCTTGAACATGCGGTGGGTGGGCCACTTGAACTGCCGCAGCTCACGGGTGAAAGCTGGACAACCCACCTCATAAGGTAGGTCACTGGCACCCCCCGGCGCTGGGCAGTCCACAGTGGGTCCCGCGCGCCTATCTGACTGATGGTGCGTGTCTCACCGCCGCTCGATAGTGGTCCGAGCGTCTTCCTGAGCTCGCTCCTGAAGGACTTGGCATTGGTCGTGGCAGGCTCGCGGGTCAGACGACGCCGTAGAAATGTTGTCGTGGGCGTCAGCCCGGTGAGCCGGCGGCTGTTGTCGCGACCGTGGGGGAGGAGAGTGCACCATGGTCAGAGTGTCCCCGGTCCTCCCACCGCCGACATGCACTGGCTCGACAGGACGCCGACACAAAGGCCCTGCTGGGCGCGGCTCATCTTTGTTGGCGAAGCTGACGAGGCTTCGAATGGTGGCCCTCCACTTGTCGAGCTTCTCCGTTGCTGGGGGGCAGTCGAGGAGTAATTGCATGCATGCCAAGGCTTCCGCTGGCATGGGTGGTGGCGTAAGCTGCATGGACCGTGATGCGCTTCGAGTTCTAACCATGTTAGAAGGAGCTCTATCACGGTCTCGCTGTCGCGCGCCGTTTCTGCCAGCGTCTGGGCGCGCATGCCGGCCCGGTGCGTCTTTAGAGTGACGCAAAGGGCTCTTCCCGCAGCGGTGTCCGGGGGCACCGACGTCGCGGTGTTGCTCGTCATGCGCGGCCTGGGAAGGTCGCGGCGCAGGCACTGGCTAGGGCGTCCAGGAGGTCGCCGCGCCACCCATGGGTAGCATGGCCCCGCCCCTGGGCCCAGCAGCGCGCGGCTCGTCGTCTCGGGCACGCACAACGCCGCTCGCCTGGCTCCGATTGCCGGAGTGTCATGGATGCTCACGGGCCACGTCTCCTCCACCATCCGCGACTGCTCCGTCGCCCGCCTGCGCCAGGATGGGTGGTTCGGCTCTAGACGAGCCGATCGCCATGATTGCCTTCTTCTTGGGAGCCATCGTGGCGAGTGAGTCGAGGAGTTGGCCTCAAAACGGATTTCTACAGCCTCAGCACCCCTACCTGGCGCGCCAAAGATGTCGGGGTTCTAGAATGACACCTATGGGATCCCTTGTCGAAATCCCTTCTACGGTTGCGGGGTGTGGGGCTGCACAAAGAGTCGGTCTAGAAGATCAACTCGGTGGAGTTTTTTACCCAGGTTCGGGCCGCAAGCGATGCATAAAACCCTAGTCCTGCTTTGTGTGTATTCAGTGTTCTTGAGTTCTTGAACTAGTTGCGGTGCATGCCCAGTCCAAAAAGTCTGAATCCTTCCTCTGTGCGCCTCGGGCCTCCTTTTATATGTCAAAGGGGTCGCCACAGTGGCACACATGAGGTGGAAAGTATGTACAATGTACAAGTTTATCTCCTGACATCCTAGGACAAACGCATTTAATGCACCTCCTATGTGTCCTCTTGCTTTATCAGGGACGGTAAAGAGGCCCATCCCGTCCATCGCCGCCTCACCTTGCTTCGCCGGGCGTCCCAGGTGACGAGGCATGCAACGCCATGTTGGCTGGCTAACTGCTGAGCTGGTGCAGTGGCAGGGTCTTCACAAAGATCTGCATGCCACCACGCAGGTGCTTGGCTGGTTGGCTTAGAAGCTGCATGCTGCCATGCAAGCGTGTGCCTATTTGGTAGGCTGGTCGCCACGTTGGAACGGGCACGGGGCAGCGAAGCTCTGGTAAGTGCGGGCCTGGCTTTGGCTTTGTAGACACCCCCGGCAAGGCCCTTGCCGGGATCTCGTGGGAGTCCCTGTCAAGGATCTTGCCAGGGCGGGGTTGCGACCGTCCCCGGCAAGGGTCTTCTCAGTGTCAAAACCGGCGGATCTCGGATAGGGGGTCCCGAACTGTGCGTCTAAGGTCGATGGTAACAGGAGGCAAGGGACACGATGTTTACCCAGGTTCGGGCCCTCTCTATGGAGGTAATACCCTACTTCCTGCTTGATTGATCTTGATGAATATGAGTATTACAAGAGTTGATCTACCACAAAATCGAGACCGCTAAACCCTAAAAGACTAGCTTGTATGACTATGGTAATGATTCATCCCCCTCTAGACTAAGTCCTGCGGTTTATATAGACACCGGGAGGATCTAGGGTTACACAAGGTCGGTTACAGAGAAAGGAATCTTCATATTGGGTTGCCAAGCTTGCCCTCCACCCCAAGGAGAGTCCCATCCGGACACCGGAGAGAGTCTTAGGTCATGTTTCTTCACATCCCATCAGTCCGGCCCATGGCTAACAGGCCGGACGCCCGAGGACCCCTTAGTCCAAGACTCCCTCAGTAGCCCCTGAACCTGGCTTCAATGACAAGGTATCCGGCGCGTAGATCTGTCTTTGGCATTGCAAGGCAGGTTCCCCTTTCCGAATACTTTAGGATAGTCTTCGGACGAAACGACTGTGTCCGGACCTGCAACACAAGTACCATAGCCGTAGAGTATAGTATTTTACGAGTCCAATCTGCTGATAATTTTTATAACGTGACATTATGCTCGCCCGGTTATTTATTTCGAACCGTTTCCCATGGCGCCGTTCCATGTTTCGAGGCGTGGTTGTTATTGGCACGTCCTGTCGAAGCAGAGACCGTGTCCCCTTATTACGGGATTCTCATCAATAGGAGCGTGGGTAACCCAACCGCCCTGTTGGAAAGATTCCTTAGGAATAGGCAAGTCTTGAGGCTCAGGAGGTGGCGTTCAATACCCGCTGCCTTTATAAAGGAACCAAGGGCCGTCTTTTTACGCCAAACCTCTCCTCAGCCTTTCCAACCTCGAGTTCTAGCACCCAAGGTTCGACTTCATTCCTCCAAGCTTCCCCATCATGTCCGGACCCAGCCCTCAAGGTTGGTGGGTGGCTTCCTCCGTTACAACGGAGGATATCGCAAAGCTTTGAGCGGCTAGATACCTGACCGTGGAGATCCCCCACAGGCTTCCTGCTCAAGGACAGGTTATTCCGACCCCCAAATCCTGTGAGAGGGTTGTATTCATCTCTCACTTCCTCCGAGGGCTAGGGTTCGATCTCCACCCCTTTGTCCGAGGGCTAATGTTTTATTATGGACTAGATTTTCACGATCTAGCTCCGGATTCTTTCCTCCACGTCTTGGTGTTTATCATCACGTGCGAGGCCTTCCTCCGAGTCGCCCCACACTTTGGCCTATGGCTCAAGACCTTTAGTGTGAAGCCTAAGGTAGTCGACGGGAATAGGCGGAGTGTGGCGGTGCTGCAGTAAGCAAGCTCACCAACACTTTTGGCCAAAAGGCTCTTTCACCGAAACTTCCAACCAATGGCAGCGAGAGTGGTTTTACATCACGGAACCCTGTAGTACCAAGTGGGTAGCTATACCTGCGTTACGTTCCGGCCCTCCGTTACAGCTTGCATCATGGATCAATAAGGGACTGGACTGGGGATCAGTTGATGAAGTGTAGACTCTACAGAGCCGCATCTGAATCCTCCTTGAGAAGGACATCGATCTTGTTGATGTGATTCAAGTAATGCTAGTCCGCCGAGCTCTACCATGCTAGCGTAGGCCTCTCCGCATGCGGGAGTTTAATCCGGAAGGGCCACGGACCCTCCAACACTTCTTCGACATTACACACAAAGGGATGTGGAAGTGTTCTTTGGGAAACGAAAACATTGGCCGGACACCACTGAGGACGCCGGCCTCGACTGCAACCATCCAGATACCCCGGTACACACTTGACTTCCGAACACTTTGTATTTAAGTATGCCGTAATACATTACTGAGCAAACTATCTTCTTCCAGGGCTGGATAAAGAAAGTGGAACTAATTAGGTGTTCGACCCCCCTTCCCAAAGGCTCAATGGATCTCGTATTAACAAGGATGCTGGCCCCAGCTCCATACCAGATGCCTGTGAAGGAGAGCAAGGCGGAGAGTGGGAGGACCAAAGATGGCCTCCATCCCGAAGGTATATCGGACATTATGTCCGGGGGAGTCAAGATTCCATCGTTCGAAGACAAAAATGAAGGGGAAGTCAACGTCTCTTCCCCCCATGGAAAGAGAAGGGCCGCCTCCGAAAATTGGGAGGAAAAGGCTCCTAAGCGAGGCAAGATGCCTTTGTCGGGTGGCTCGGGCTCAGAGGATGACATCATCGCACAGTCCCATGACGAGGACAAGCCTGAGGCCAAATCATAAGTGAACAAGGGTGTTTTAAATATGTCCCGTTCCTTTCTTGTAACGTCTAGAATATATGTTTTTTGCAGTTCAGCACGCAGTCTTCTTCAACAATCCTCTTCCTCGGGGGACTTTCTCCCGGAGATGATGGAGAGCGAGATGCCTCCATCGGTCTCCTCGCCCAATAGGGCGGACGACTTTAAGGTGTCATCATGGAGGGTCTCCCTCGATCAACAAGAGGTGCAAGGGATGACGAAGACACTACCCGAAGGGGATACTTCGGTAGCCCAGGGTCCGGGGACCAATAATGGAGGTCTCGAGTAGTCCGGTCTACAGCCGGATGCGAATAAACAGATTCCTTCAAAGGGAGGCCGTATTCCTTTAGCAGCTTCCGGAGACCCATAAGCGCCAGATTTGATGAACATGCTGCGGCAGGCGTCTGTCTCAGAGGAACATCGTACCTTGATGGGCATAGTGGTTGAAAAGGTCCTGTCCATGAAAAGCGGATTGAATGAGGCCTTCGTGAGCCTGCTAAGAGGCTTCGAGGTTTGTACTGTAACATGTTCGATTGTGTTTTATTCACAAAATACACCTGTGTATAGATAGTAGCCCCTGAGACTCGGGTTGGCTTCCCGAGGGAGGCGATCAGAGGATCAAAAGATATGCCCAGGAAATAATCTGATCAATTGGAATACACGATGTGACCTCCCCAGTAACTACCCGGTCTACAGAAGTTGCGGATTTGCAACACAATATTGATGAGGCGGAAAATGATATTGCGCTTATCAACAGGCGACTTGACGAGGTGCAAGGTATGTTTTTGGGGCAGCCACACTATGCACGCGTTTACAATATAAGCATGATGCGAAGATTTGTGTAATAAGATGTACATATCTGTAGATGGTGCTGCTGCAGTCGAGATCCTTCGAGCTGAGCTAGCCCGGGCCAAGGAGCAGGCCCGATTTAGTAATGCGGCTGCCGAAAATGCATTTACTGAGTTAAAGGCCGAACAGGCTGCTCGGCACCAATACGAGGAGAAAGTATCCTCGATGACGCTTGAGCTGAAGGAGCCGCTAGCCACTGCGGATTTCTCGAGAGGGATAATAAAGCCAAAATGGCTGATCTTGACAAGGCCTTACAAGAGGCAAGAGATGCCCGGTCCGAATCTAGAGCGGCCCAGGAGGAGATCCGGCAGGCTGGGGAGATCGCGGCTGGTAAGCCCTTTTTATTGCAAACTAAGTTTGGCGATCCGAATTATGCCCCGCTTAATCAAGTGTGGAGTTCTCTAGATGATTTGTTGGATTTGCCGAAGAGTGCTTCCGATGCGGCGCAATTTTACCAAGCGCAAGAAGGGTATGCAACAGAGAAGCTTTTCTGGTCGCAATTTGGTGCGTCAAAGCGCCCACTGTTGCTAAACGAGCAGATGAACCAATGGGCAGAATTGCACCGAATATCCGGCGCTGCCATGAAAGACGTCGTAGTCCGGCTGTGGCCGACCGAGCCAATTCCGGATAGTTATTTTGATTTGGTGCAGTGACTTGCTGCCGCGCATCGACGCCGTTAAGCGATCAATGTGCATTGAAGGTGCACGGATGGCCTTTGCCTGTGTGAAAACATACTGGACGAAGATGAAGGCCATCGATGTTGCAGCGAAGAGTCCACCCAAGGGCAAGGACCATCACGCACCAGAGCATTATTTCGAAGATGTCTTAGAGGCTGCCCAGTTGATAGAGGGTCAGTGCTCGAAAGATATGATATTTGAGTGAGATGTATTGACATTGTGCAAAATGGTATTATGAAGTAATAAAGTTTATTTTAGAGTTGCTTAAAAGCTTTGAATCCTCCTGCGTGGTCGTTTTTATATAATCTGAAAGATTTCCAATCGTCGGCTTCAGCCCCCTCGTAGGAAATATGGGGGTGTTCAGAAAAGCAATTGATCACTCTTAACCCAACTTCTTGGTCCAAAAAGGAGGAGGTGTCAATGTGGTGAACTAGGAAATCGGACTATAGGGCATTAACACTTTCACTTAGCCATAGGAGTTTTATGGTGGATCTACGATATAGATCCTATTATGTACGCAGTTATCCCAATGCGGTGCGTTACATGTATGACCCGAAAGAAGGTCCTTCGTATAATGCGGGGGAATCTCAAAAGATCCCATTAAGTCGTCGAGCGGTTGACCAGCTCTCGCCGCATCATGATAGTCTGTTTTCGGCTTTCTCTACTGAGGTGTTTGACCAGATGAACTGGAAACACAATCGTAGTAGTTCTCCCTTTACTACCCTAGCCGATAGAGCGGAACGTAAGGTAGCAAGCACAGGAGCCGGGCAACCCAACTATTGACCCAAGACATGATTCAGAGCTGATGCATATAAGGCCGAGCTTGCGACGCCGAAGTATGCTATGAAGCTGTTCGGACTTTATTGGCAACTTATTTTGTTCCTATGCCAAGCCCCTGGAAAGGTATGCCGGGGTGGGTGTGTGAAACAACCAAAAGGAGCAAAATTCGGTTCTTTATAGAAAAGTGAATACCGGATACAGAGTATATTGACTAGAACCTAAGTGACATGCCAATTGTCATTTTATAGATAATAACGCCACAACCCCGGCTATTTGACATGCTAGGGGTCGGCGGCTGAGGAAACATGCACTTTACAGGAGTGTGGTCTACAAAAAGTTATTTTGGACCTCCTGTCGAACGTCTGCGCCGCCTTTCCTCGGTGGAGGGGCTCCTCAACAGGAGTAGCCTTTGGGTGAATTTATGAACCCATACTCTGATACCGTCCATGAGATGACCAGCCTTTGCGCTACCTGTGGCAAAGGATGATGGAAAAAGAAAGAGTGATTTTTTAAAAAAAGGAAAAAGGAAGTAGTTTATGGGAGTACTTGTAGATCTGTCCATGTTGTGCTTCCGCCGATGCCCAGGCTATTTGAAGTGCATAGTTATGTATGCGCGGTACATATTTCGCGGGTATATGAGGCGGACGGCGAAAGCCTAACTGCTAGTCCTGCTCTGAACTTGGTCGATCCTATTGAATGGAGACCGGTGGCTTAATGGCCAACAAGGTATTCGGTTTAATTAGACCGCTTTGTACTTTGGCTGAGGGCGCCGTAGTGTGATCCTCAGTCCGGAGGGAGTGTTTCTCCTGCTCCCCTGTAGAGTTGTGTGTCACGTATACCATGTTCACTGTTTTTACTTCGGGGGGAAATTGTTTCTGACCCACGGTATTTGGTTGGTGACCCTCTTCGTCGTCGCTATCGTCTGGCGGCTTCCTCCCCTTGTGCTTGGCATTGATCTTGTCGGCCTGCTTGAAGACCCAACAACTTCTGTTGGTATGATTAGCTGGTTTGGTGGGGTGGCCATGAATCTGGCAAGGCTGGTCCAATATTTTGTCCAAATTGGATGGTCCATCTCTGTTAGCCTTAAATGTCTTCTTTCGTTGACCAGATTTGGGGCCACTGAATCCAACGTTAACCGCCGTGTCATGCGTTCTTTCGTTATCATTGCGGCGTTTGTATTTGCTGCGTCGTGGTTTGCCATTGCTGTCCGGACTTCGAAAGTGCCTGGATCGCTGGCGCTGTTGCTTTTACGAGAGATCCAGCTGTCTTCTCCCGCGCAAAAACAGGTCATCAGAGCGGTAAGGGCTGGCACGGATTTTGGTTTTTCTTGACCGAGGTGGCGAGCGAGCCACACGCCACGGAAGCTGTGTTTGAAGGCCGCTAGGGCTTCCGCGTCCGGACAGTCGATGATTTGGTTCTTTTTAACTAAGAACCTAGTCCAAAGCTTCCTGGCTGACTCTCCGGGTTGCTGGACAATGTGACTTAAGTCATCGGCATCTGGTGGCCGGACATATGTACCTTGGAAGTTTTAAAGGAAGGCCTCTTCCAAGTCCTCCCAGCCGCCAATAGAATTTTTGGGCAGGTTGTTTAGCCAGTGCCGAGCTGGCCCTTTGAGTTTTAAAGGGGGGGGGGGGTATTTGATGGCATGGAGGTCGTCTCCACGAGCCATATGAATGTGGAGAATAAACTCCTCGATCCACACCACGGGGTCAGTTGCTCCATCATATGATTCGATATTTACGGGTTTAAACCATTCTGGGAATTCGTGACCCATTACTTCGTCAGTGAAGCAAAGAGGGTGTGTGGCGCCTCTATATCAGGCCGCATCGTGATGTAGCTCCGATGGAGTCTGTCTGCGGTGTTCGGCCCGTGCATGACTAGGCTTGCCACGTCCGAATAGATAGCCGCCGATAGGTGTCGAGGTACGTTCTCGCGATCCGTAGATCGATCTGGTATGCCCTGCTCTGTTGTTTAGGTCCTGCCGAGGTCATATCTATGACCACGAGCTATTTTATCTTTGCCTTTATAATGAGGCGGGGTGGGCTGGTGTTCGGCTTGAGTTGCCACTTTATCTCGACCACGTGGTAGTCGATCAATCCCATTGCATTGTGATGGTATGGGCTCCAGCACCTCATCATCGAACTATAGTAGCAATTTGCGCTTCGGGTAACTTTTGGCTGGGCACTTAAGGCCATATTCTTCAGCTGCCAGGACATCAGTCCATCTATCATTTAGCAGATCTTGATCAGCTTGAAGTTGCCGCTGGCTTCTTGCAGTGGCTATTAGCTGGCGCTTGAAGTGCTCCTACTCAAGAGGTTCTTCAGGCACGATGAAATCTTCGTTGCCGAGGCTCACCTCATTCTCAGAGAATGGCAGGTAATTACTATCCTCCGAGTCTTCGTTTATGGCCTGTTCATTAGGGCTAACTTGCCCATCTTCCCGATTGTCCTGTTCAACAGTTCGTTCGTCGGGATCTTCTCTGTCTTCGGCATCGTCCGGAGTGTTTTCGTCTCCCGTGCCGGTGTTGCTGTCTTTGATGTGGCGTGATTTAGAGCGGCACCGCTGACGTCGGCGCTTAGGCTGTGTCCCGGGAGGTTTATCCTTGACCGGGTCTTCTTTGTCGTCGCCATTAGGTTCTTTAGGTGTATCCACCATGTATACTCATACGAAGAGGTGGTCGTCCCGCGTACGTTAAATGGCGGGTTTTGGCCATGCTCCTCATCTGCATCGTTGTGCATACCGTCGATGTCTTTGGAGCCATAATCGAGCATGTCGGTTAAGTCTTCGACAGTGGCTATGAAGTGGGTGGTGGGTGCGAAGCAAAATTCCCTGTCCTCAGCTTTTAGTTTAAACCGGATATAGTTCGCCTATGAATCCCCTGCTAAGGATAGATTTTTTAATGAGTTCAGCACATCACCCAAAGGTGAGTGCCAGAAGATGTCTGTGGCGCTGAATTCAGCGATCGATGACCAATTATGTTCAACATGCGCGGACGCACATAGTTCGGATCCTATAACCGGAAACGAGTCCGAGGTTCCGGTGATACTGGCATTACCAGAATTTAGGTCTGTGTGTGGCTCCAACGCCGTGGAGTCTGCGGCTTCCATGGCGGGGTTAAGCTTCCTGTCCTCGGATGGCGCGATCTGCTCCAGATCTAAGGCCAGAGCGGTTACAGGTGCAATTTCCTGGGTATGGCCCGATGAAAGATCTAAGTCATGTTCATCGAGGTGACGAGGAGCGATTGCCGTGGTATCGAGTCCGTGGAAGATCAAGTCTTCGCGGATATTCGCAACGTAGTTCAAGCTCCCGAATCTGACCTGACGGCCAAGGGCGTAGCTGTCGATCTGCTCCAGATGGCCAAGCGAGTTGGCCCGCAGTGCGAAGCCGCTGAACATGAAGATCTGTCCAGGGAGGGAGACCTCCCCTTGGGCAGCGTCGTTGTGGATGATTGAAGGAACCATCAAACCTTTTGAGGATGGCACAGTGGAACTCTCAATGAAAGCACCAATGTCGGTGTCAAAACCGGCGGATCTCGGGTAGGGGGTCCAGAACTGTGCGTCTAAGGTCGATGGTAACAGGAGGCAGGGGACACGATGTTTACCCAGGTTCGGGCCCTCTCTATGGAGGTAATACCCTACTTCTTGCTTGATTGATCTTGATGAATATGAGTATTACAAGAGTTGATCTACCACGAGATCGAGATGGCTAAACCCTAAAAGCCTAGCCTGTATGACTATGGCAATGATTCGTCCCCCTCCGGACTAAGGGCCAGTTCTTTTGGGCGATTCTATCAGAATCGCCCCCTTCCCAGCTTCCCCCAGAATCACCACTCCATATGTTTTTTACAATCCTAGATAATTAGACCTTAAGTAGATAGGATTGTAAAAAAATATGGAGTGGCGATTCTGGGAGAAGCTGGGGAGGGGGACGATTCTGGGAGAATCGCCGAAAAGAACTGGCCCTAAGTCCTCCGTTTTATATAGACACCGGGAGGATCTAGGGTTACACAAGGTCAGTCACAGAGAAAGGAATTCATATTGGGACGCCAACCTTGGCCTCCACGCCAAGGAGTGTTCCATCCGGACACCGGAGAGAGTCTTCGGTCTTGTTTCTTTACAGCCCATCAGTCCGGCCCATGGCTAACAGGCCGGACGCCCGAGGACCCCTTAGTCCAGGACTCCCTCAGGTCTTGCTGAGGGTCTTCAACTGCTGGTGCTCACCTAGGCCTGCAGGCCTTTGGTTTCCACAAAGATTTGCATGCCACCATGTAGGCGGTCCCGAGCCTCGGTCTTGATGCTTGTTGATGGCGTCATAACTCTCAGGCTCAAGGGTGGCAGTCTTGCTGGTGTTGGGCAAGTTGCCCCGGCAAGGCACTTGCCGGGGCCATGTAAGCCGCCCTGGGAAGGCTCTTGTCGGTGGAAGCCCATCTTGTCCCTGCCGAACCCGGCCGCAGGTGTGGCTACGACTGCCCATGCACAAGTAAAGGGGTACAGAAGGGCCCCTACTTTTGTACACCGACACTTATTCACCCATCAAGGTGCTTGCTCTAACTTTCCAAGGTTATATTGGTCGCACATATCTTGCAACTGATGCTTTGCATTGCTTCTACATTGTTGCACTACCATTAGCTTAGTTTACACATCGTGTATGTCAATATGCCCTGCCTATCCATTTTCAGTACATATTCCATCTATCATCATACCATATTTATCCATTCAAATGTTGTTCTTGTGTATCAGACGTTCAAAAGGAAGAGGGCGATTGCTGATCATGGAGGAGCACGAGTAAAGTATTTAGAAAAGGTAGTGACACCTGATAAATCAAATAACCCATTAGGTGTAGTTGCAATATCACCTGACCCACAAAACACGGCCCCAACTCTAGCAGACTCTAGCCCTACTACAGTGATCATCTCTCATGCCCCAACTCAACAGATCCCAACTGCAACAAACAGTATGATGATGCCAGTTGACATAGCACCTGCTCTACGACATAAAACCCCCATTCCAGCAAAGAGTACACCAAATCCAGTTGCCAGATCCCTTTTCAAACAAGAGAGAGCCCCAATTGCCGCAAATAGGACCCATGTTCCATTTCTTCCCAGTTTAGAAGACGAAGCTTATATTGTTGTCAGTAACTTTGTGCGCATCTTTCCTTCATGGAAATATTATACCGCAGACACAAAACAATTTCCAGTCTTCCTCTGCAACTTACACATAAGCAATGTACTAACGTTATTCATGGTAATTGATACGTATCCGTCGTATCTACTTTTCCAAACACTTTTGCCCTTGATTTGGACTCTAACTTGCATGATTTGAATGGAACTAATCCGGACTGACGCTATTTTCAGCAGAATTGCCATGGTGTTATTTTTGTGCAGAAATAAAAGTTCTCGGAATGACCTGAAAATCAACAGAGAATTATTTTGGAATATATAAAAAATACTGGAACGAAGATCCACGTTAGGGGGGCCTCCACCTGTCCACGAGGGTGGGGGGCACGCCCTACCCCCTGGGCATGCCCCTTGCCTCGTGGGCCCCCTGACGCTCCACCGACCTCAACCCTGACTCTATATATTCACTTTCGGGGAGAAAAAATCCAGAGAGAAGGATTCATCACATTTTACGATACGGAGCCGCCGCCAAGCCCTAAACTCTCTTGGGAGGGCTGATGTGGAGTCCGTTCGGGGCTCCGGAGAGGGGAATCCGCCGCCATCGTCATCATCAACCTTCCTCCATCACCAATTTCATGATGCTCACCGCTGTGTGTGAGTAATTCCATCGTAGGCTTGCTGGACGGTGATGGGTTGGATGACATTTAACATGTAATCAAGTTAGTTTTTTTAGGGTTTGATCCCAAGTATCCACTATGTTCTGAGATTGATGTTGCTATGACTTTGCTATGCTTAATGCTTGTCACTAGGGCCCGAGTGCCATGATTTCATATCTGAACCTATTATGTTTTCATCAATATATGAGAGTTCTTGATCCTATCTTGCAAGTCTATAGTCACCTACTATGTGTTATGATCCGGCAACCCCGAAGTGACAATAGTCTGGACCACTCCCGGTGATGACCATAGTTTGAGGAGTTCATGTATTCACTATGTATTAATGCTTTGGTCCGGTACTCTATTAAAAGGAGGCCTTAATATCCCTTAGTTTCCCATAGGACCCCGCTGCCACGGGAGGGTAGGAAAAAGATGTCTTGCAAGTTCTTTTCCAGCAGCACGTATGACTATATTCGGAATACATGCCTACATTACATTGATGAACTGGAGCTAGTTCTGTGTCACCCTAGGTTATGACTGTTACATGATCGATCGCATCCGGCATAATTCTCTATCACCGATCCATTGCCTACGAGCTTTCCATATATTGTTCTTTGCTTATTTACTTTTCTGTTGCTATTGTTATCATCACTATAAAACACCAAAAATATTACTTTTTCTACCGTTACCTTTTACCACCGTTACCACTACTATCATATTACTTTGCTACTAAATACCTTGCTGCAGATATTAAGTTTCCAGGTGTGGTCGAATTGACAACTCAGCTGCTAATACTTGAGAATATTCTTTGGCTCCCCTTGTGTCAAATCAATAAAATACCCTCGAAAACTGTTGCGATCCCCTATACTTGTGGGTTATCAAGACTATTTTCTGGCGCCGTTGCCGAGGAGCATAGCTCTATTCTTTGAGTCACTTGGGATTTATATCTGCTTATCATTATGAAGAACTTGAAAGATCAAAGAACCAAGATTTCCCCCTCTGCACTTGATTCACCTTCTGTTTTGAGTAAACATGGGACACCTAAACCTGCTTCTGCTATTAATTCTGATATGTCGCATGTTATTGATGATGCCACTTCTGTTATGCATGATACTTATGATGAAACTACTTCTATGCTTGATACAACTGTGCCACTTGGTGAATTTCTTGATGAACAACTTGCTAGGGCTAGAGAGAATGAAATTATTGAAACTGGTAATATTGATGAAAGTGATGATGAAGATTCTCCCCATAGATATGAATTACCTGTTGTTCCTGAGGGTTATGTTATGGATGAAGAAACTACTAGAGACTTTCTTGCTTGCAATGATAGGAGTGATCTTAAGGAACTATTAGCTAAGCTGAAAAAAAATCCCTGAATGCTAGAATGAAATATGATCCTGCTTATGCTACTTCACCTATATTTGTTACTGATAAGGATTATGAATTCTCTGTTCATCCTGAGATAATTACTTTGGTTGAATCTGATCCTTTCTATGGCTATGAATCTGAAACTGTTGTGGCACATCTTACTAAATTAAATGATATAGCTACCCTGTTCACTAATGATGAGAAAAATCGCTACTATTATATCCTTAAATTATTTCTGTTCTCATTAAAGGGTGATACTAAGATATGGTTTAATTCTCTTGATCTTGGTTGTGTGCGTAGTCCCCAGGATATGATTTATTACTTCTCTGCTAAATATTTCCCTGCTCATAAGAAACAAGTTGCTTTAAGGGAAATATATAATTTTGTGCAAATTGAAGAAGAGAGTCTACCACAAGCTTGGGGGAGGCTTCTCCAATTACTTAATGCTTTTCCTGATTAACCTCTTAAGAAAAATGAAATACTTGATATCTTTTATAATGGACTAACCAATGTTTCCAGAGACCACTTGGATAGTTGTGCTGGTTGTGTTTTCAGGGAAAGAACTGTTGATCAAGCTGAAATTCTATTGAATAATATGTTGACTAATGAAAATAATTGGACACTTCCTAAACCAACTCCGAAGAAAAGGGGTATTCTATTTCTCAGTCCTGAAGATATGCAAGAGGCAAATAAATCTATGAAAGAAAAAGGTATTAAAGTTGAAGATGTTAAGAATTTACCTCCTATTGAAGAAATACTTGGTCTTAATTTACTGCCTGTTGAAGAAACATGTGGTCTTGATAACCTGACACATGTAGTAAAGGTAAATTCTCTCTATAGATATGATAAAGCTGAAATCCCTCCTACTAAGTTTGCTATCCAATGCTTAGATGTGTTTGATAATTTTATGGTTAAGCAAGAAGATTTCAATGCTTATGTTGGTAGACAATTGAAACATAATGCTGATATGATTGAACACTTGAGTGATTATATGGCTAATGTTAAAGGTGAACTTAAACTTATTAGTAAACATGCTTCTATGGTTACCACTCAAGTAGAACAAGTACTTAAAGCTTAGAATGATTTGCTCAATGAATTGAATAATAAGAATGCTAATGTTGTTAGAGTTATGACTAGAGGTGGTAAAATGACTCAAGAACCTTTGTATCCCGAGGGCCATCCTAAGAGAATTGAGCAAGATTGTCAGAAAAATAATATAGATGCACCTAGTCCTTCTAAGAGGAAGAAAAAGAAAAATGATAGGACTTTGCATGCTTCTAGTGAACCTGTTATTGACACACCTGAGAATCCCAATGATATCTCTATTTCTGATGCTGAAACTCAATCTGGTAATGAGCACGAACCTAGTGATAATGTTAATAATGATGTTCATGTTGATGCTCAACATAGTAATGACAATGAAGCAGAGTTTGAACCTGCTGTTGATCTTGATAACCCACAATCAAAGAATCAACATTATGATAAGAGAGACTTTGTTTCTAGGAAGCATGGTAAAGAAAGAGAACCACGGGTTCAGAAACCCATGCCTTTTCCTCCTAAACCATCCAAGAAAAAGGATGATGAGGATTTTGAGCGCTTTGCTGAAATGATTAGACCTATCTTTTTGCGTATGCATTTGACTGATATGCTTAAAATGAATCCTTATGCTAAGTATATGAAGGACATTGTTACTAATAAAAGAAAGATACCAGAAGCTGAAATTTCCACCATGCTTTCTAATTACACTTTTAAGGGTGGAATACCAAAGAAACTTATAGATCCAGGAATACCAACTATACCATGCTCCATTAAAAGAAATTATGTTAAAACTGCTTTATGTGATCTTGGAGCCGGTGTTAGTGTTATGCCTCTCTCTTTATATCGTAGACTTGATTTGAATAAGTTGACACCTACTGAAATATCTTTGCAAATGGCTGACAAATCAACTGCTATACCTGTCGGTATTTGTGAGGATGTGCCTGTTGTGGTTGCAAACGTTACTATTTTAACGGACTTTGTTATTCTTGATATTCCCGAGGACGATAGTATGTCTATTATTCTTGGAAGACCCTTTTTGAATACTGCAAGGGCTGTTATTGATTGCACCAAAGGCAATGCCACTTTTCATGTTAATGGTAATGAGCACACGGTACACATTTCGAGGAAACAACCTGAAGTCCATAGTATCAATTCTATTGGAAAAATTTCAACAATTACTATTGGAGGTTTTGAATTTCCTCTTCCTACTATCAAGAAAAAATATGATATTCTTATTGTTTGGGACATGCATATCCCCGTTGAGGTAACATAGCGTTATTCAAAATTTCTCCAGTTTCATGTTACTCGAAATGAGTTTGTTAACAAGACCTAATCAACCTTGTTAGTGGATTCCTTTTGATGAGCATGAGATGGATGAAGTTAGAAAACACAACTCTCTGTACCCTCTTTTTACTTTCTGATATTTATATTAAATAAAGAAAAAAATATTATTTCTCTGTTTGTTTTCTGATTTATCAATGCAATAAAAAATACCCCGAAAATAAAACTTCTCCAAATGCCCTGAAATTTAAATATGATTTTTTCTAGAATATTTGAGAATATCTGGCACTGAGAACACAGCAGGGGGAAGCAAGCACCTGGCCACGAGGGTCCAGGGCGCACTCTACCCCCCTGGGCGCGCCCCCTGCCTCGTGGGCCCATGGTGGCTCCCCTCCACTTATTCCAGGTACAACTTTGGATATCCGCCAGGCCAGCCGTGGACATAGACCAACTTAGGCAAAAGCCTAAGCTTGGGGGAGTACGTATTTCTCACTGACATTACATCTATGTTCACACACTCATGCTAGTTGTCGGCGCTCATACTTTTTCATTCTATCATCCATGCTAGTTTATTTCCCTTTTTATGCTTTCTTCTTGTGTGTTTGATAAACCTAAAGAAAAACAAAAAAATAGTTGTAGCTTTTTTAGCTAGTTTACTTTCCATGCCTGTAGTGGTAGTAATTAAAAAGAAAACCCAAAAAGATTTCCTGTTCCTCTTTTTCTTGTTGGGAGCTTTCCCATGTAAATAGTTTTATTTCCTTTCCTATTCTTTGGGGGTCGAGAGGAGAAGACAATAATGAAAATGTTGAGTGGCTCTTATATGCATTATTGTTGATCTAACAAAGAGCCCATGTTACCTTGTCTTCTCTCTTGAATTGAATGCTTGCAGATTCCAGCTTAGTCCAATGCACGTGCACTATTATTATTATCCACACTATTCGGTCGTGCAAGTGTAAGGCAATAATGATGATTATATGATGAACTTATTGAGATGAGAAAAGTTGGTATGAACTCAACCTCTCTTGTTTTCGTAAATATGATTAGTTCATCGTTCCTGATTCAGCCTATTATGAATAAACATGTTTGAAATGACAATTAGAGATTATAGTTGCTTATGCCATGCTTAATTAGCTAGGAGCTTATAATGGTTTACCTTGCATGCCAACATGCTATTAAAATGGTTGTGATGTGGTATGATAGGGTAGTATCCTCTTTTGAACGATTCGAGTGGCTTGACTTGGCACATGTTCACGCATGTAGTTGAAACAAAATCAACATAGCCTTTATGATATTTATGTTCATGGTGCATTATATCCTATTCATGCTTGCATTCGGTGTTGATTAATTTTAATGAATGTTCATGACCGTTGTCGCTCTCTAGCTGGTCGCTTCCCAGTCTTTTGCTAGCCTTCACCTGTACTAAGCGGGAATACTGCTTGTGCATCCAATTCCATAAACCCCAAAGTTATTCGATATGAGTCCACCATACCTACCTATATATGGTATCTACCTGCCGTTCCAAGTAAATTTGCATGTGCCAAACTCTAAACCTTCAAATAAACATTTTGTTTTTTATGCTCGAATAGCTCATGTATCAACTAGGGTTGTCTGTATCTTCCATGCTAGGCGGGTTATTCTCAAGAGGAGTGGACTCCGCTCCTCACTCACGAGAAAGTGGCTGGTCACCGGGATGCCCATTCCCATGCTTTATGCAAATCAAATCAAAATAACTGCACACAAAACTCCCCTGGGGACTCTTGTTAGTTGGAGGCACTCGTTGTTTCGAGCAAGCCATGGATTGATGCTTGTTGGTGGACAGGGAGTATAAACTTCACCATTCTGTTTGGGAACCGCCTATAATGTGTGTAGCATGGAAGATATCGAGATCTCTCGGTTGTTATGTTGACAATGAAAGTATACCGCTCAAAATATTATTCATATCTATTTCAAAACTGAGCTCTGGCACCTCTACAAATCTCTGATTCCCTTTACGAAGGGCCTATCTATTTACTTTTATGTTGAGTCATCATCCTCTTATTAAAAAGCACTAGTTGGGGAGCACCGCTGTCATTTGCATCCATTACTGTTAGTTTACATTGAGTATGACTTGACTTGATCTCTTTTACCATGAATTACAATGTCTAGTCAGTCCTTGATCTTTAAAGGTGCTCTGCATTTATGTTCTGCGGTCTCAGAAAGGGCTAGCCAGATACCATCTTGTCATATCATGATTATTTTGAGAAAATGTTGTCATCTGAGATTTATTATTATTGCTCGCTAGTTGACTATGCCATTGATATGAGTAAATATGAGACCTAAATGTTATTGTGAATATGGTTAGTTCATAATCTTTGCTGAGAACCTGAATGCTGGCTTTACATATTTACAACAACAAGAGCAAACAGAGTTTGTAAAAGTTTTTCTTTATCACTTTTAGTTTATCAACTGAATTGCTTGAGGACAAGCCAAGGTTTAAGCTTGGGGGAGTTGATACGTCTCCGTCGTATCTACTTTTCCAAAAACTTTTGCCCTTGTTTTGGACTTTAACTTGCATGATTTGAATGGAACTAAACCGGACTGACACTGTTTTCAGCAGAATTGCCATGGTGTTATTTTTGTGCAGAAATAAAAGTTCTCGGAATGACTTGAAAATCAACGGAGAATTAATTTGGAATATATAAAAAATACTGGAATGAAGATCCACGTCAGGGGGGCCTCCACCTGTCCACGAGGGTGGCGAACGCGCCCTACCCCCTGGGCGCGCCCCCAGCCTCGTGGGCCCCCCTGACGCTCCACCGACCTCAACCCTGACTCTATATATTCACTTTCAGGGAGGAAAAACCCAGAGAGAAGGATTCATCACGTTTTACGATACAGAGCCGCTGCCAAGCCCTAAACTCTCTCGGGAGGGCTGATCTGGAGTCTGTTTGGGGCTTCGGAGAGGGGAATTCGTCGCCATCGTCATCATCAACCTTCCTCCATCACCAATTTCATGATGCTCACCGCCGTGTGTGAGTAATTCCATCGTAGGCTTGCTGGACGGTGATGGGTTGGATGAGATTTATCATGTAATCGAGTTAGTTTTGTTAGGGTTAGATCCCTAGTATCCACTATGTTCTGAGATTGATGTTGCTATGACTTTGCTATGCTTAACGCTTGTCACTAGGGCCGAGTGCCAAGATTTCAGATCTGAACCTATTATGTTTTCATCAATATATGAGAGTTCTTGATCCTATCTTGCAAGTCTATAGTCACCTACTATGTGTTCTGATCCGGCAACCCCGAAGTGACAATAGTTGGGACCACTCCTGGTGATGACCGTAGTTTGAGGAGTTCATGTATTCACTATGTTTTAATGCTTTGGTCCGGTACTCTATTAAAAGGAGGTCTTAATATCCCTTAGTTTCCAATAGGACCCCGCTGCCACGGGAGGGTAGGACAAAAGATGTCATGCAAGTTCTTTTCCATAAGCATGTATGACTATATTTGGAATAGATTCCTACATTACATTGATGAAATGGAGCTAGTTCTATGTCACCCTAGGTTATGACTGTTACATGATCGATCGCATCCGGCATAATTCTCTATCACCGATCCATTGCCTACGAGCTTTCCATATATTGTTCTTTGCTTATTTACTTTTCCGTTGCTATTGTTATCATCACTATAAAACACCAAAAATATTATTTTTTCTACCATTACCTTTTACCATAGTTACCATTACTATCATATTACGTTGCTACTAAATACATTGCTGCAGATATTAAGTTTCCAGGTGTGGTTGAATTGACAACTCAGCTACTAATACTTGAGAATATTATTTGGCTCCCCTTGTGTCGAATCAATAAATTTGGTTGAATACTCTACCCTCAAAAACTGTTGCGATCCCCTATACTTATGGGTTATCAGTAATTACTGCATATGTTTCAGCTGATAGAAGACACAGATTTCATTCTTTTAAATAGGCGAGGACCAAACTGGATTGTCAATACGAGCAAGGGTTGGTTGCGCTTTTCAAGAACTCGTTGATGAAGTATCATTCCTACATGAGGCAAGCGCACTTCGATGGCAAGCCTCCAAACAAAATTTCTGTAAAGTCTTTGTGCTACATTTATCAGACAGATGCTGGAATAATCTTGTTACACATTGGTCTCGTCAGCAGCGTAAGGTAATGTCTATGATATCACATCACAATTTGAACTACATTTTTGCATTTGCCTTAATGTCTCACTTGTATGAAAATTGTTTGCAAAAGAACATTCTTTCTCAAGGGACCACATAATCTCGCAACTATACTGCACATTGCATCGCTCTTGTGAGTACCTCTTGCCCTGTATGATCATACTTACTTTCATAGCTGGTCGATTATGTAGCATCACTACACATGTTAGCCTCGTTATCATCCATTTGGTGGACATTATAAGATCCGTATGGACTCTTACATTAATTTAGAATCAACCCAATGATTTTTAATAGGTTAGCTCTGTAGTCCTCTTGTAAGGACTGAACGTCGTTTATCACTGTACTGACATTAATAGCTACTCCCTCCATCCCATTATATAAGAACGTTTTGTACAGTACACCAGTGTTCAAAACACTCTTATATTATGGGAAGAGGGATTGGTTCATTGTGTATCATTATGCATCTTATCTCCCTCGCCCACCATTTACTAAAAAATATCAGATCTATATTTAATCTTACCAAAAAGTTGAATACACAGACAATGCCAGTGCAGAAGTGTAGCCCATTGCTCTTGTCAATACATTTTGTCCTGTAACGCTTTTACTTCCAGGGATTGGTAGTTGATTATGTAGCATCAATCTGCATCGTATCGTCATTATCCTCTATCCCTTCCAGTATTATCATCTCTACTCCTAATGTCTGAGTTGGTGAATAGTATCCACGGTTCATTTTCGTTGGGTTTTTTCGTCCTCCCTCCCACCACCCACCGGTTTATTTTGTCTCCACTATTTCATTAAACACTTTCCTACCGTATAAAAAGTCACATATCTAACTTTCCTAACTTACCCAATCAATCAATCCATCTCATCAATACAATTTGCTTTATGAAACAAATAACGGGTTATAAGGAAACAAAAAAACGGACTTTAAGGAAAAAAATCCAATGTACTAATCTCTTTTTCTCTCTACTTCTAAAGGAGGAGTCTGCGGTCGTTCGCATCTCTTTCATGGTTTGTCCCACCCTCATAGCGCCAAGCTGGGAGAGAAATCAAATCCAGAATCATAACAATAATTAGCCTGTTTACTTACGAAACACCAGCCTGATCTCTACTCCTAATGGGCGACTTCGTACATCGTTCGTTTGTACCACCACCCATCGATCGAACAAGGTCCCCACCCCTCCCCGTGATAACAGCCCGCCCCATCGATTTTTTTCCAATCAATTTACCCAACTGTTTTAAGGAAATAGATCCCCGAATTAAAGGGCCAGCGTACCGGGAGAACCAAGGTGTTGAGAATAGCAACTTGTATTATTAGGAGGCCAAAGCCAACATATATACACATACATGAGGATGCCAAAAGGCTACAAGAGAATGCCAAGAGACTAGAATGTGAAAGGCCAAAGGACATCAATAATATAACTCTAACACCCCCCCCCCTCAAACTCATGGTGGGTCCACAACACTGAGTTTGGAGAGGTAAAATCCATGTTGCGCTCTAGTCTGAGCCTTCGTGAAGAAGTCCGCTAGCTGTAACTCAGAAGGCACATACTGAAGAGCAACAACATGATCCTGCACAGCAGCACACACATAAGAAGCATCAACACCAATGTGTTTGGTAAGCTCATGCTTCACGGGGTCCCGCACAATACTGATAGCACCTGTGCTGTCTGATAGAAGGGTGGTAGGTGTAGTAATAGAAACACCAAAATCCTCCAGTAACCATTGTAACCAAGTCACCTCTGCCGTCAGAAGAGCCATAGCTCGCAATTCGGCCTCTGCACTCGAACGAGAAACTGCAGTCTGTTTCTTTGTCTTTCAGGAAATGAGAGAGCCACCAAGAAAGACACAGTAGGCAGAAAGTGAACGGCGATCCGTAGGATCACTAGCCCACGTAGAATCCGAATAGGCCTGGAGCTGTAACGAGCTGGAACGGGGGGAAAAGAGACGATGAGAGATCGTGCCACGAAGATATCGTAGAACACGAAGAAGGTGACTATAGTGAACTGAAGTGGGAGCAGAAACAAACTGACTCAGAATATGGATAGGATAGGAGATATCCAGATGAGTGACAGCAAGATACACAAGACTCCCAACAAGATGGCGATAACACGTCGGATCAGACAAGGGCTCACCGTCAGAAGCACGAACATGGACATTGAGCTCCATAGGAGTCTCAGCAGTGCGCTCATCACTAAGAGCCGCATGAGTAAGAAGATCCTGGATATACTTTTCTTGGGAAATAAAAAAGCCATCAGAGGTGGAGGAAACCTCAATCCCAAGGAAGTAACGAAGAGGAGAGACAGGCCTTAACAAAGGCAATCTACTCAGAATCGTCGCCAGTGATGATCATGTCATCAACATATAAAAGAAGAAGAGTGCGACCACGAGCAGAAAGGTGGACAAACAACGCTGGATCGTGATCACTGGATGAAAAACCAGCAGCAGTGACCACAGAGGCAAAACGCTCAAACCAAGCGCGGGAGGCTTGCTTAAGGCCATAGAGAGAGCGACGAAGATGACAAACCATGCCATCAGGAACTGAATACCCAGGTGGTGGCTGCATATAAACCTCCTCACGCAACTCACCATTAAGAAAGGCATTTTTAACATCAAGCTGTTACACAGACCAATGGCGAACAGAGGCCACGGCAAGAAGTGTGCGGACAGTGGTCATATGGGCCACAGGAGCAAATGTCTCATTATAATCATGACCATGCTCCTGCTGAAAGCCACGAGCCACAAGACGAGCTTTAAAACGCTCAAGAGAACCATCAGAGTGAGTCTTAATCTTATAGACCCACTTACAAGTGATGGGACGAACATGGGGAGGAAGAGAAACCAGATCCCATGTACTGTTGCGCTCAAGAGCGGCAATCTCCTCTGCCATCGCTAACTGCCATTCAAGATGAACAAAGGCATCACGATAAGAGTTAGGCTCAAGTACAACCGAAAGGCCATATTGGCTAGGAGAATAGTGGTCAGGAGGAGGGCAAGGTCGAGCCCGAAGACCATAAGTCGGCTGGGATGAGGAAGACGGTGCACGAGAAGTAGATGGCACGTCAGTAGATTCATCTATAACACGTCGAGGACGGGTATAATGAAAAGGAAAAGTGGGATGAGAAGGAACCACTGGAGGTGATGGAGATGGAGAAGACATCGGTGATGAAGGAGGAGTGTCATGCAATAAGGAAGGAGAAGAAACGATAGGAGAAGACGGTGTCGGATCTGCAATAGTGGGACGAGAAGGAGGAGTAGGAATATGAGGCATAGAGGGAGGTGTATCAGGAAGCGTGAGAAAAGAGATATCCTCTACTGAAAAGGTCAAAGAGGATGGTCGTGGTTAGAATGGAGGAGACTCATCAAAAGTCACATCCCTAGAAATACGCATCCGTCGACCGACAGGATCCCAACACTGATAACCCTTATGCTCATCACTATAGCCCAGAAAAACACACTCGACAGACAGAGCGGTTAGTTTGGTGCGTTCTGGGGGGGGGGGGGGCAAGGAGAACATAACAAACACAACCAAACAAACGAAGAGCGGAATAATCAGGAGAATGATCAGAAAGACGCTCTAGAGGAATACCTCCCTGTAAAGCAGATGAGGGTTGAATGTTTATGAGATATGTGGCAGTGGAGACAGCCTCAGCCCAGAAATGAGGCGGAAGAGAGGCGGCAATCATCATCGCACGAGTTGTCTCAAGAAGGTGACGATGCTTGCGCTCAGCCACACCATTCTGAGCGTGAGCACCGGGACAAGAGAACTGAGCAAGAGTACCCTCCTCGGCAAGAAAACCACGCAACATTTTGGAGATATACTCGCCAGCAGAATCAACACGAAACACACGAATAGGTGTAGAGAACTGAGTGTTGACCATGGCGGCAAAACTCTTATAAATAGAGAGAACCTCGCTACGAGAAGACATGAAATAAAGCCAAGTGTAGCGAGAGAAATCATCTATAAAAATAATATAGTAGTGATGGCCCCCTTTGGAAGAGAAGGGAGCTGGACCCCACACATCTGAATGTACTAAATCAAAAGGGCATTGGGACACCGACTCGCTAGTAGGATAAGGTAAGTGAACTTGTTTACCAAGCCTACAACCCTGACACTGTAAGGAGACATCTCCTGAGACAGGCCCCAGAAGACCACGACGAACTAAAGACGATAGTCAAGAACCACAAAGGTGACCAAGTCGATGATGCCACTGGTGGAAGGAGCTGGTAGCTAAAGCAACGAAGGCAGATGGACTGGCGAGTGTGGTGGTAGCGGA
Organism: Triticum urartu; assembly: GCF_003073215.2. NCBI lineage: Eukaryota > Viridiplantae > Streptophyta > Magnoliopsida > Poales > Poaceae > Triticum > Triticum urartu. Next base: position 300,299,348 of record NC_053023.1, on the reverse strand, counting down.
AGGAACATTAAGCTAGTCCAACTCCCAAAGCCCATGAGAATCATGGCGGCGCGGGCCAGCCCCAACCAGATCCTTCGTGTGGCGATCCTGAATAGTGCAAGAATCAACGTCAAGAATGACACGACAACCAGAATCAGTAAGCTGTCCCGCAGAAAATAGGTTCATCGTAAGATGAGGCACATGAGAAACATCTGGAACATAAAAGGAAGATGTGGCAAGAGTGCCTCGACTCACAACAGGAAGAGGAGTACCATCAGCAGTAAGAACATTAATAGGAAGATCGAGAGATCTACGAGAGGACAAGACAGAAGAATCGGATGACATATGAAATGAAGCTCCAGAATCCAGAACCCATGGGGATGTACCTGACTGTTTAGACTGTGGTCGCTCAGCACTAGAAGCACTAGTCACAGAGCCTGCAGTACCTGTCGAAGAACCTGAAGCAGCAAGTAGACGCTTGAGCTTCACAATATCCTGCTCAGTCAAGGAGACAGTAGACGGCGTCGAGGAAGAAGCATGAGTCCCAGAAGAAGAATTGCGCTCCCTATTACGCATATCATGCTTATGGAGGAGTGGGTAGTAGCGGCGGAGCACTGGAGCGAGAAGACACTGGTGGAGTAGCAGCTCGAGCAGCGAGCACAGAGGGAACTTGAAGCAAACCAGCACCACGAAGGCGAGTCTCCTCAGCACGAAGCTCAGAAAGCACCTCAGAAATAGGAACATGGCCACGAGCAAACAACTGAGCACGTCGAGGCTCAAACTCCCCATGAAGCCGTGACAAGAACTCATAGACACGCTGAAACTCCAAGTCTGATCTCACAGTCTGGCAACACGGGCAAGTGCCACAAACAGTAGTGCGAACGGAGTCAAGCTGACGCCAGATAGTAGAACTCTGAGTGTAGAACTCATCAATAGTGGAGTCTCCCTGCTGGAGAGCATGCTCCTGACGGACCACAGACAAGTAGAGAGCATCACCGGAGGGCTGATAGCGGTGGCGAAGATGAGACCACATCTCAAAGACAGTACTGAGGCCCATAAACTCAGAAGCAAACTGAGGTAGAACACTGGCAGTGAGGACAGCCGTAGCACGAGCATCATCATCATCGCACCACTGAGTGTAAGCAGCCAGAGCATCATGGTAAACTGAAAGAGTATCCGAATAATCCAAGACATGCTGGTCATAAGTAGCAGCCGCATCATCAGCAGCAACCGTGGCTGCAGCCCTATCAGCATCAGAAGCATCTGCGGCAGGAGCCGGTGGCGTCGGCGGTGGGGTAGGAGCCACAGGAGGCACTGGGCGTGGAGGACAGGGGACCTTGCCGGATAGAACACCCCAGAGACGAATGCCACACATGTGAATGCGCATAAAGGCAACGAACTCAGCATAGTTAGCCCCATCGAATATCACCTGACAGCGCGGGATGGCGACATAGCCAGATGATGCGGAAGACATGGTGCTCCTTTTCTATCCTTTTTTGTGTGGAATTAGCAAAGGTCACCCAAGAGTCAACTGGTCAGGACAAGACCGGTCAGAACTACCAGCAGATCAATCAGACGAAAAGCCAGCCAAAGGAGAATAACCACGATCTGAAGCAGTAGACTCCCGGACGTGAAACGGCAACAGCGAGCGCGGACAACCGGGTAAGACAGCAGCGACGCGGAAGGGGCCTGCGGCTGGCAGCAGCGGCGCAGACGGAACCGGCGGCCGGTGGTGCCGCAGAAGGTAGCAGCGGCACGGACAAGGCCGGCGGCCGACAGCAGCGGTGCAGACGGGGCCAGTGGCCGGCGGCCGGCAGCAGCGGCGTAGACGGGACCGGCGGTCGGTGGTGCCGCAGAAGGTAGTAGCGGCACGGAGGAGGCCGGCGGCCGGCAGCAACGGCGTGGAACTTGGAGGAAGACCAGCGGCCAGCGGCTGGATCGATTGGGACCAAGTCCAATAGGATCCAACACTAGCGCTGAATCGATTCACAGTGGCTACCTAGCTTGGATGGGAAGCTCCTGTAGGTGGAAATGGACGCAGGCAAAAAGAAAAGCACGGGCCGACAGGAAAGAGAACAACTGCGGCCGTGGAGGAGATTGGATCGGGAGCAGCATGAGTTGCGCGTGTGCAAAAAAAACCCTAGAGCTCTAATACCATGTTGAGAATAGCAACTTGTATTATTAGGAGGCCAAAGTCAACATATATACACATACATGAGGATGCCAAAAGGCTACAAGAGAATGCCAAGAGACTATAATGTGAAAGGCCAAAGGACATCAATAATATAACTCTAACACAAGGCACGCGTGCATACTTAATTGGATGAAAGATTCCTAATTAATCTGATACTCCCTCCGTCACAGTTTAGAAGGCACAGTTAAATTTGCGTGCGTTTCCACAATAGACATGGTTTAGGGCACATTGCATTTATTTCTAATAGTTAATTAGTACTCCGATATACTATTTCTATATGCATGCTTAGTGTGAATGCTATTTTTTAGTCCATCTCACAACCAATAGATAACCGCCTAGATCCCAGAGAATTTCCAATCACGCCTTCTAAACCGTGACGGAGGGAGTACGTTGATTTCTAAGTTATTTAATGATAGAAATCGATCCCCTATATACCTTCTTAAAACCACATGCACCTCCGCCCCAATCAGATTTATTGCCTGAAAACCTGCATGTAGCACTTTATCTACTACCATCCATGGAAACTGATAAAGTGCTACATGCAGGTTAAGAAACTGCCGCATTCTCTCCCTGAACATCACGGCCTCTGACCCATCGCCGCTAGGAAAAAAATTTCTATGAGATCTCATCACGGGCAGCCGCGCTACACGATGCTATGCAGCTGTGGCACCTCTCTTCTGTGGCTGCGTCAGAGAACCTCATTGCCGGCATCGCTGCATGGAAGAACTCCTTGTTTATGACGGTCCCACGACATGATGTCGTTGCGGGTGGCCAAATCAACTCATCGATGTTGAGCGCACGCCAAGATGACTCGTTCATGGCGGTCGCACGTCAAGATGTCGTCGCCGGAGGGAGTATTGATTAAACTGAAGATGTTACGGTTCAGTTCCGTCGATGAATCGGCATAAAATCATTGCTTCTTATTTTGCAGTTAGCTTGCCGCAAAGTTGAATTCCATCGGGAGTGCCGACCATGCATGCACCACGCCAGCAATGAGGTCCTTCGGCGCGGCCATTGACAAGAAGCCGCCATAGCGTCGTGTCCCGCTACGTAACTTACGGGTATCTTGTCTGTCAGGGCATCAACCAGCGCCGCTGGCTTAGCCATTGCCACCGTCCCCAGTACTCCTGGCACATCGTCTTACACAACGCTGCTACTTTTGCCACTTGACACCAAGGTTCTATAGTGATCCATATAGGAATCTGATATTGATCCGAAGAGAACATGTTCAGTTCTATGAATTTATTACCCTCTTGGTCATGACTCATGAGAGAATATATTCTATGCTCTGTATATTTCGTGTGCTCTATGATCTAATCCATCTTTACAGACAAGTAAATCATCCTCGTGAACCAGAAGCAGGTGCAAAAGCCGATGGTTCCATTGAGCACAAAGAAGGAGAAGAAAGCAAGCAGCATGTACCCGAAGTAGAGGATGCCTTGTTCTGCCCGACACCAACTTGGTGATCTGTGTGACGAAAGCAACTTGATATTAAGGAGGCCAAAGGCAACATATATACAAGTACATGAGGATGCCAAAAGGCTAGAATGCAAAAGACCAAAAGTCATCACTAATATAACTCTAACACCCCCCCTCAAACTCATGGTGGATCCACAACACTGAGTTTGGAGAGGTGAAATCTATGGTGTGCTCTAGTCTGTGCATTCGTGAAGAAGTCCGCTAGCTGTAACTCGGAAGGTACATACTGAAGAGCAATAACATGATCCTGCATAGCAGCACGCACGTAGGAAGTATCAACACCAATATGCTTGGTAAGCTCATGCTTCATGGGGTCCCGCGCAATGTTGATAGCACCTGTACTGTCGCACAAGAGAGTGGTAGCTGTAGTAACAGAAACACCAAAATCCTCCAGTAGCCATCGTAACCAAGTCACCTCTGCTGTCAGAAGAGCCATATCTCTCAACTCGGCCTCAGCACTCGAACGGGAAACTGCAGTTTATTTCTTCGTCTTCCAGGCAATGAGAGAACCACCAAGAAAAACACAGTAAGCAAAAAGTGAGCGGCGATCCGAAGGATCACTAGCCCACGTAGCATATGAATAGGCCTGGAGCTGTAATGAGCTAGAATGAGGGAAAAGAGACGATGAGAGATCATGCCACGAAGATATCGTAGAACACGAAGAAGGTGACTATAGTGAACTGAAGTGGGAGCGGAAACAAACTGGCTCAAAATATGGACATGATATGAGATATTTGGACGAGTGACGGCAAGATAGACAAGACTCCCAACAAGATGACGGTAACGCGTCGGATCAGACAGGAGCTCGCCATCAGAAGCGCGAAGGTTAACATTGAGCTCCATAGGAGTCTCAGCAGTGCGCTCATCACTAAGAGCCGCACGAGCAAGAAGATCATGAATATACTTTTCTTGTGAAATATAAAAGCCATCAGAGGTGGAAGAAACCTCAATCCCAAGAAAGTAACGTAGAGGACCAAGATCAGACATAAGAAACTGCTCACTGAGACGGGCCTTAACAAAAGCAATGTACTCAGAATCATCGCCAGTGATGATCATGTCATCAACATATAGAAGAAGAAGAGTGCGACCACGAGAAGAAAGGTGGACAAACAGTGCTGGATCATGAGCGCTGGGCGAAAAACCAGCTGCAGTGACCACAAAGGCAAAACGCTCAAACCAAGCACGGGGGACTTGCTTAAGGCCATATAGAGAGCGACGAAGACGGCAAACCATGCCATCAGGAACTGAATACCCAGGTGGCGGCTGCATATAAACTTCCTCACGCAACTCACCGTTAAGAAAAGCATTCTTAACATCAAGCTGAGACACAGACCAGTGGCAAACAGAGGCCACGGCAAGAAGTGTGCGAACAGTAGTCATATGGGCCACAGGAGCAAAAGTCTCATCGTAATCACGACCATGCTCTTGTTGAAAGCCACGAGCCACAAGACGAGCTTTATAACGCTCAAGAGAACCATCTGAGCGAGTCTTAATCTTATAGACCCACTTACAAGTGATGGGACGAACACGGGGAGGAAGAGAAACCAGGTCCCATGTGCCATTGCGCTCAAGGGCAGCAATCTCCTCTGCCATCGCAAACTGCCATTCAGGATGAACAATAGCATCTCGATAAGAAGTCGGCTCACGAACGGTGGAAAGACCATAGTGAGAAGGAGAATAACGGTCAGGGGGCGGACAAGGCTGAGAACGAAGACCATAAGTCGGGTGAGAGGAGGAAGACGACACATCAGAAGTAGAAGGCACATCTGTAGACTTATCCACAACACGTGAACGACGAGTATAATGGAAAGGAAATGAGGAAAGAGGTGGAATCACTGAAGGTGGAGACGGGGAATGTATCGATGATGAAGGTGGAGAAGGGGAATGTATCGGCGATGAAGATGGAGAAGGGGAAGGTATCGACGATGAAGGTGGAGAGTCATGTGATGAGGGAGGAGAAGAAAACGTAGGAGAGGACGGGGTCGGATCTGCAACAGCAGGACGAGGAGTAGGAATACTGGGCACAAAGGGTGGTGTATCTGGAAATGTAAGAAAAGAGATGTCCTCCGTAGAAAAAACCGAGCGGGATGGACGTGGGTAGAAGGGACGAGATTCATCAAAGGTCACATCCTGGGAAATACGCATCCGGCGACCGATAGGATCCCAACACCGATAGCCCTTATGCTCATCACTGTATCCAAGAAAGACACACTCAACAGACTGAGCGGTTAGCTTGGTGCGTTCACGAGGGGAAAGCAAAACATAGCAAACGCAACCAAACGAATGGAGCGCCGAATAATCAGGAGAACGACCAAAAAGATGCTCGAGAGGAATACCACCCTGTAGAGCAGCAGAAGGTTGAATGTTGATGAGATAGGTGGAAGTGGTAACAGCCTCGGCGCAGAAGTGAGGCGGAAGAGAGGCAGCAATCATCATTGCACGTGCCGTCTCAAGAAGGTGACGATGCTTGCGCTCAGACACACCATTCTGAGCATGAGCACCAGGGCAAGAGAACTGAGTAAGAGTACCCTGCTCAGCAAGAAATCCTCGCAGTGCATGGGAGATATACTCACCAGCTGAATCTGCGCGAAAAACACGAATAGGAGTGGAAAACTGGGTATGAACCATGGCGGCAAATTTTTTGTATATAGGTAAGACCTCACTACGAGAAGATATGAAATAGATCCAAGTGTACCGAGAAAAATCATCTATAAAGATAATATAGTAGCGATGACCCCCTTTCGAAGCGAAGGGAGCCGGACCCCAAACATCAGAGTGAATGAGATCAAAAGGACGCTCGGACACCGACTCACTGTGAGGGTAGGGTAGCTGAATCTGCTTACCAAGCCGACAACCAAGACAATCCAACGAAGCGTTACCAGAGACAGACCCCAGAACACCGCGATGAACCAAAGATGAGAGACGAGAACCACATAAATGGCCAAGACGATGATGCCACTACTGAAAAGAGCTGGCAGATGCTGCTATAGGGGGTGCGAGACTGGCGGCGGTGGCAGCGGAGGAAAGATGAAGCCAGTCAAGCTCCCAGAGACCATCAGAGCGTCGAGGGCCAGCACCAAGCAGAGCGCCCGTGTGACGACCCTGAATAGAACATGAATCAAAGTCGAGAATGACCCTACAACTAGAGTCAACAATCTGACCACCAGATATGAGCTGCATGGTAAGTCGAGGAATATGAGTGAAATAGGGAACATGAAATGAAGAAGTGCTAAGAGTGCCTCGACTAGCTATAGGGAGGGGAGTGCCATCAGCTGTAAGAACACGAACATGAGACTCCACAGGTTGAACAGAGGTCAAAGTGGAGGAATCATAAGTCATATGAAAAGACGCTCCAGTATCAAGAATCCATGGGGATGTACCTGAATGAGTGGAAGGTGGTTTCTCAGTGCCAGAAGAGTTAGCCACAGAACCTGTAGAAACCGTCGGTGAAGAATCCCAAGCATCAAGCATGCATTTTAGCTATGCAATCTCATGCGCAGACAAGGACACGGCCGAAGAGGTCGTGGTAGAAACACCTGCCGATGATGAGCAGTCACCTCCACCCGTGGAAGCTGCGTGCAGAGTCGACCGGGAGTAGCGAGTCGACGTAGAGTCGCATGAGAAAGCCACTGAGGGTGTTGACGTAGAGCGGTCACCGCCAAACGCGGAAGCCGCGAGAGGAGTCGATGTAGAGCGACAATCACCAGGTGCGGAAGTCGTGGGAAGAGTCGACGTAGAGCGGCCACTGCCGTGCACGGAAGCCGCAAGAGGAGTCGACGTATAGCGACCAACACAGCCTGTTGAAGACTTTGAAAGGGACAACATCGCAGACGGACATGCACCAAGCACCGAGTGATAGCGCATGTGCGAGACTGGATCAATATAGGGAACACCTTCGAAAGTCTGTGGATGGCGGCGAAGACGCAGGCCCGACCGAAACATCATGCCAGTTTCTTTTTCTTCCATTTTTTTGTGACAACAACAGATAGATCAGGCAACAGCTGAAGAATCAGGCCTCAGGCCAACAGCCGAGTCCCAAAGGCAGCACCCCAGGCCAAAAACGAAGCAGAGCAACTGCGGCGACTCGATTCAATCCAGCAGACGAACAACCGAGGCGGAGCAGTTGACCTCCGATAGCTGCTGCCTCTGCTTGATCTGGAGAGCTCTCGATCTGGAGCGGATGGATGCCTGGACACGAAACAGCAGCGGCTATGAACGCATGTGCGACCACTCGAGCACCCGCGGAAGGCAGCAGCGGCGTGGACGAGGCCGATGGCCGACAGCGCCGCGGAGGAGGCCGGCGGCCGGCGGCGCCGCGGAAGGCAGCAGGGGCGCGGACGAGGCCGGCGGCCGGCAGCCGCAGAGGAAGACAAACAGCCGGCGGCGACCTTGGAGGAATACAAGCGGCCAGCGGCTTGATCGATCAGGCACTCCGATAGGATCCAACACAGCGATGGATCAGCTAATTAACGCGTGTAGCTGGAGATGGACGTATGCCAAAGCAAAATCACGGCCGGCAGGAAAGAGAGCAACAGCGGCCGTGCAGGAGATTGGATCGGGAGTAGCACGAGTTGCGACGTGCGAAAAAAATACCTAGAGCTCTAATACCATGTTACGAAAGCAACTTGATATTATTAGGAGGCCAAAGGCAACATATATACAAGTACATGAGGATGCCAAAAGGCTAGAATGCAAAAGACCAAAAGTCATCACTAATATAACTCTAACAATCTGCAACTTCGACCGGAAGTAGTTGCCGGCATCGATGAGAACCTCCACCACCACATATAGTCTTCATGCTGCACAGCTAACTGGAAGTAGCACCACATGAATTGTGCCATGGCGCATGTTATGATAAGCGCTACAAAGACCAAAAAGATGAAGCCAAAGATGTAATACAACAGGTGCATACATATCAAGGTGAGAATGAAGAATAGCTTTCTCGTCACCTCGTTTCTGGTCTGACCTTTGGCAGCGAGTGCGGGGTCAAGCAGGAGCAGGCCCAGCTCAATTCATGAAGACTTCTATTGGACAACCTGTACGTGGCTAAAAGCCAAAAAGTACACTCCCTAAGCAAGCTAAGCTAATAACCGGACTCCCACAAGATGGGCATCTTCAGGTAAGTTTGGTAGAAGTCGACTTTACCAATCTTGGTGTTGTGTTCTCAACGTGTCATCATGGTTAGAGATGAGAGGAAATGACTCAGGCGAGATTGTTTTATAGCATCTTAAGGTAACGTCTTATTCCCTACACTTGTTATTGTTACACAAAATATATCTGGTATTGTTGTTCTTTAAAAAAAAATCAATGTACACATTAATTTTCAGTTCAAGTGAACACACGCAAGGCCCTATATAGGACAAACATATTTATTTTATATCTGATTTGTTGTTTTGTGTTTCAGTAAATGGATTCTCTCCCATGTCTTCATTCTTTTGTCCGAAGTTTCAGTTGTCAACACAATTTTACAATTTCTGCCAGTCATCTGCCATTTATTCAAAATTATATTGATCTGTATATAAACATGTTGTTAGATAAAATATTTTAGGTCTTTCCAATCAAGTTATTCAGATAAATAAATCCAACAAAAACTCAGGCTAACATGTAAAAATTGTGCTGCTGCTAAGTATGCCGACAAATATACAAGTTGAGGAATCAAGGTATGATATCTGTTGTTATGTTTTCCATGAGCTATCTGTCGCCCCCTCCCTCCGTCATCCCACACACACGAACCCCTCGTGGTCAACACGAGTTTGATTTCTTTCATGTGTACTATGCTGGCATTCAGGTTGGCATTCCTTATCTAATTTATTTATTTATATTTATTACAGTCTCTGAGGAAGTAGTTTGATTGCTGTTTTGGATTCCTTGCAGTGAACAAGCTGCCTCAATTGTTATCATGATATGTGGGATTGGAACAAATTTACAACTGATGGTGGTCATAGAACTCAGTCGATTTTTTTGCATGCCGTGTTCTACAGGTAAATTTCAGCATCCAAATTATTTGTTAATTCCTTTTGCAGCATCTCTCAGTGTTGCTGCAGTTACTTGGCTATAGATCGATTTTGAATTTATACTTTTGATGAACCTCTACACTAATTCATTTAGAAGAAAAAGGTAATTTCAAATTTGTTTCAAAGGTATATGTTCTTTTTGCTAACCTTAATCGACTAATTCTTGATTTTCCTTCCATTTTACGAAATGATTTTGCTGCTCAATTGTCCGACATCTTTCAAAGCATTCTTAGTGTGACTAACAAGTAAAAAATAATTGTGCTTGTAAGCATTCTGTAGAAAATAATTGTGCTTATAAGCATTCTTAGTGTGACTAACACGATTGATAAGTACTAAGTACACCTACCAAGCACAATCACCAAAATATACCATACAGTTTGTCAAAATGCCTAATTTTTAAGTACAGTTGTAATATGAATAACAAGATTAAATTCAGGTTTTGATAATTTTTAAATTTTCTAAATTGCGTTATCTGAAATGCCATACTACATAGCTTGATAGAACAGAGAGACAAAACATACTATGGTCCACAGGTAATTTATAAACGCTATTTGATGTACATGCCATTCTTAGCTATTCATGCTAGCTGCAAGAGGTGTTCTAGCAGCACAGCTTCTACCAACACAACTACCGACCCTTATTTGTTTGGAAATATGGAATAGCTTTCTCCCATTACCTTTCTACATGCATTGATGATGTCTAATTCAAATTGTATGTTTGTTTGTTGAGAACCGAGTGCCTTAACCTACGCTATAAAGAGATCATGTGAAAACAAAGCTGAAGTTGTTACTCGGGATAAGAAGGAAAGTGGTCTTCGAGTCACACTAAACTCGAGTCATACTTTTTTTTATCATGTACGTAATATCTCCGATCATTGTTGTTTTTTTATGTTAAGTTTATTTGTCTTGCATTATGATGGTCCATGTAAACATACTTGGATGAATTGCTAACCCAGTCAGAACTTTTGTTTATTTTTGTTGCTACTGCCTACTTTTTTGAGGCATTCGATGGGGACGACCCATGTACTTGTTTTTGTTGCTTACTAAAATATATAAGAAAATAACAAATAATAGTATTTGTTTGCTTTTCATCAAATACTTTTTATTGTGATTTGCAATTTTTTTATTGAGTGCATGTTGAGGTACCATTACCCTTTTGTCAAGAAAAAAATGCTATAGCGTTATGGTGAATAACATCTGAAGGTGGTTCTCGCCCTTGTCCCTTGTTGCTGGCCTGCCATGGTGTCATCGATCGCTGGCTCACTTAGAACACGAGTTAGTGGATTTTGTGATAAGAGTGAGGGTTGAGAGCGAGTGGATGGTGTTGGGGTTAGTCTATTCAATTACAACTGTCCGAGCGGAATAAATTCCCTACTTTAGAAAATGTGGCAAATTGAATTTCATCAGAGATGACTATGCACCAAATTGCATGAGCGAGGGTTATTTTTTTCATCAAGTCATACAAATTTTTGGTTAGGATAGAAGGGCAAATACATTCTTTGGTTGCGACATTTATTAATAATTGACACCGTGGCGTATCACTTGCATGCCCAACCACAGACGTCACATTTTTCTTTGTGGTACTGCAGTATGTTACAGCGTGGCAATGGATCAGAACACATTGGATCTGCCTTCTGGCTCGGAGGCGCGCCACGGGCAGCGCACAATTGCTCTATGATGGCTGTGGTGGATCGACATGAAACTGGGGGGAGGGGATCAAGGCGGAGTGCATGGTGAGGTTGGCGTCATCCGGTTTTAAAGAAGAGGGCTCCAGCGTGAAATGTCCTACTACCAAGGGAAACCGAGTGAGAAGGGGAGGGTTTAACAGGAAAACAGAAGGGTGCCTCACGGCGTGGAGTTTTTGTGTTGGGACCGCGTGTTGTAGATAACATGGCGGATTGTCTGGACAATCACCCCCCCACATATGGGCTGGATTTTTGGAGTTTGGACTGTTCGAACGGTTGAATTTCTGCTACCCATTTGATGTTTGAACACATCTAGACGTACGAGGGAGAAATTTTGTTCGACGATGAATTTAATCATTTATTTGATTCATTGAAATGTATTATATCCCGTAGCAACGCACGGGCGTTCTACTATTATCTATAATTACTTTCTACAAAATGTAGAGTACAGGCAATGCTTATCAAGAATATTATGTGCTGAAATTCTTGAGTTATCCTTCCCTTGACATGGAGAAGGGCATTATAAAGCCGGTGTTAACTGTTAATTTAAATCAATCCTTCTAAAGCCTTTATCCTCAATTGCTATTTAATTTGCTCATACTCCCTATCGTTAACTACTGCTTAGTTTGCTATTTCTATCAAAATGCATGTTCGCAACAACCCTAAGTTCCAAGTTTTACTTGTAAAACCAAATTCCTTATTCATACCATGCACATTACTCAATAGTCCCTATATGTATACTTGTTTTTGTGGATCTATAATCCGGTGTGTAGTGAAGCAGCCCATGTTTGCACCTTGTCATATCTTGTTTTATCTTACTGATGTGGCTGATGACATGAACAACATGCCATGCACATTAACCAAAACAGATACAATGATTGTCTTTCCCCTTCATGTATGCTTGTTATGCTGACATGGTATTCCAGTAGTGTGGTGAAGCTCCCCGCATTATGAACAATGCCAAATTATGCTATTGATATGTTGAACTTACTCTTTATTTTCTAATTTGAAATTGGATGGAATTGACAGCATAGTTATCATCTTTGTTTATACACATGCAAAACCTATCATCTCGCTGCTTATTTTAGGGTGATATGCCTGATGGAATGCACAAGTCCGCTGAATGTTGTGAGACAAACCCACCATATATTGCAGCAAAGAAGGCAAATAAGATAGCGAGACAACACCAAAGTCTTGTCTTGATGCAGTGTTCAACTTACTTGAGACTAGTAGTCAGACAAGCTCACATAATTCGCTGTTTGAATTAGTTCGACTTATTCAGTCCCAAGTTCTAGCAGAAAGGCATTCTGCAACTCAACTTCGACTTGAAGTCCTATCTCTAAGAAAGATTGCCGAGAACACCAATGAGAACCTCATTACTAAACAACTACACCTAGAAGCTATGATCGACATGCTAGGCCGGTCTCACAGCCTTGCTCAGCAGCTTGCGCAATAGTTCCTGCGCAAGGCTAACCTTTCTTGAACTGTCTTGGAAGTGGTCTTGGTTCAGTATTATTTTGTTATGCTGCAATGGTGCCCAGTTTTTGTAATCCGCTTCTTCGTTGCGCTTTATGATCACTGGTGGCGAACTTCGATGCCAAGTGGATGTAATATACTACAAATCCTTTATTGTATAGTGTAGATTTATTCTAAGTTACTATGCCATAATTTCTTTATTGTATAGAGTAGGTTTGTTATTAATTCCTACTAGTTACTGTCATCATTCGCTATCTGAAAAAAATCTGATGTAGTCGACCGGGCTGAAACATTCGCGTCAAACGGGCCTGCATTTAGCGGGCCACAATTGGGCCAGCCTGCAACTTTCTTGGGCCTGAAAGGCCATTGGGGCCTTCACACTTTGTGTCAGGCCCACAACTTACACGAGCTTATATTCGGCCGAAAGTTTAGTTGGGCCTTTAGTGGACCTAGCACTTAGTTGGGCCCATGTAGCTTTGGGCCATTAACATGCTGAAATATTCTGCTGGCCTGTTACGGCCCAGAAGAAACCATGGGCCTTTAGCAAGCCGAAATGCATGTTGGGCCTCAATTTTCACTAGTTGCCGACGGGCCATCAACAGGCTGAAATGTAGACTGGGCCTTTTTTGGCCTAGTTATATGACGGGCCATTACCAGACCGAAACATATCTCGGGCCTTAGTTGGCCCACTGATATCATGGGCCTTTAAGAGGCTGAAAGCTTAGTACAGGCATCAATGGGCCGAATTATACGATAGGCCTTTAACAGGCCCAAAGTCACGTTGGGCTGAACTGTTGCCACCTTTATCACGGGCCGTTAGAGGGCTGGATGTCACGTCAGACCATTTATGGCCCATGGGCAGCACGGGCCATTCCCAGGCCGAAAGACACACCGGGCTGAAATGGGCCCATGTCTACATCGGGCCTCTAACAGGCCGAAATATCACTGGGCCATAATTGGGCCCAAATATTCGGTGAACAATTAACAGGCCAGATCTGGCTTCGGGCCGTAAATGGGCCATGTTTAAACATGCCGTTATTGGGCTAGCCCACTAGTACCTGAGTAAATACTACGGGCCTTTGACTGTGCCGACCTTTTTAACCGATATGGGCCTCTATTGGGCCCGACCACGTGTTGACGTATCAGAGGCATGTCTCCTGCATTGGACAGATGACATCTGGCCCACCGAGGAGCAGACACGTGTTTCCTCCAGCCAATGATGATTTTACACGTGGCAAATCCCCATTGGTCCGGGCTGTTAACGGGTTATCGAATCCAAACCAGAACCTGATAGCTTAAGGCGACCCGTTATGGTGGATGCCACGTGTCGGTTACCCTTGATGAAAGCACTTCTATGATGCGCCATTTATCGTCATGGAAGTGGACACTTCCGTGATGATAATTTTGGTAATGTCATGGAACACTTCTATGACATCACAGATATGACTATCTTGATTCTGTCATAAAATCGTCATGGGTGTACATCAATGACAGAAAACGTGACCTACTGTGACAAACACGTATCATCACGGAGGTGTATTTTTTTGTAGTGTTGTAACCCGCCAAGTGCTAACCGGCTTATTCATGAATTACTAAACTGCTAGCATCATCCTCAGCTTAACATTATTCGATTGTGCCTTGTCGATTTAATCATGCCCTTAATTTTCTTATTTCTCAGCAATCAATTCTGCATAATCATCTCGCCTTCTTTAACCATTGGGTGGCTTATCATCACAAACCTGACCCACCATAATTTTCTTTCTAGGCCTTCACTTGATAAAATATGACCAAAACTGTCACCTCGTGCGATTGGGTCGCCTCCACTATCACAGAGCAAACTCTTGCAGAATATGTTCAAGTGGGTTTCCTATCAGTCAAAGATATTATCCACTGGCGCGCCCCCGGAACACAAGTTAGACCTCCGCCGAAGGAAGGCAATGTCATTGTTTTTGCGGATCATATGAACCATGGTTTCTCACCACCCGGCTCAAAATTCTTCCGCGATGTATTGCACTTTTTCCAACTTCATCCCCAAGACATTGGACCGAACTCCATTTCGAACATCTGCAATTTCAAAGTCTTTTGTGAAGTATATCTTCAAGAAGAGCTCAGCGTTAACCTTTTCATAGAGTATTTTTATTTGAACTGCCAGACCGAATTTACGGATGGACCCTGCCTAGAACTCGCCGGAATTTCAATTCAAAGGCAAAGAGATGCTATCTTCCCTACAGCCTCACTTCCCAGTCATCCTAAAGACTGGAATCAGACCTGGTTTTATTGTCAGGATACTTCTCCATCTGACAAAAATCCTCTGCCGGGTTTCCCGACTGCCGGCTTAGCCCATAACATCCAATTCCAGACCGGCTCGGCGCTGCTGAACCACTAAGTATATGCCTACCTTCTCAAAGGTAAGAGCCTTGTTGGCAAATGGTTTAACCGGAGTCGATCTGGTCCGATGCTGGGTCGCTTGGAGGATGATACCTTCAAGCCGCCGGACCAGCTTGATGTGCACATATACTTGTGATGTAAAAGACCCACAACGTTACTGTCCAGTGCGTCTGGAGGGTAAAGAAATCAATGAGATGACCAAGACACTGCTCGGGGAAAGCTTAGAGAGCAGCAGCAAGACTGGGTTGAACCCCTTCTGTGCTCTTAACCCGGCTCCAGATGTAAGTTCTTCAAGCCAATTTTCTTTAGCCATTACTTATACTGAACTGCACATTCCTTATCTTTATTTGCTTCTTTTTCAGGCTGACTCTTCCTTCTGGAGCAAGAAGCTATAAGAAAATCTGGCCAAAAAGGCCAGAGACAAGACCCGAGCTTCCAAGAAACCCGCCAAGAAGAAAACAAACACAACAGAGCTATTTGCACTGAACGTTGGTGAGTCGGAGGTACTTGATTCCCTTGGCTCCTTTTTTATACATCTTATTAACACTGACCCCCTCAGGATGATGCAGAGACCAGCCTGATGTCGCTTGAAGCTACATTGGTATTTCCCCAAAGAGGAAGGGATCATGCAACACAGTGGCGGTAGGTATTTCCCTCAGATATGAAACCAAGGTTATCAAACCAGTAGGAGAACCAAGCAACACAACGTAAACAGCCCCTGCACACAAATAACAACCACTCGCAACCCAAAGTGTTAAAGGGGCTATCAATCCCTTTCGGATAACGGCGCTAGAAATTGGTGCGTGGACGGGAGAAAGTTGTAATAGATTGAATAAATAAATCGCAAATAAAGTGTAGCAAAGTATTTTTGGGCTTTTGGTTTAGTAGATATGAAAATAGACGCAAAGAAAAAGTAGATCACAAAGGCAAATAATATGAGAAAGAGACCCGGGGGCCGTAGGTTTCACTAGTGGCTTCTCTCGAGAAAAATAGCAAACGGTGGGTGAACAAATTACTGTTGCGTAATTGGTAGAACTTCAAATACTCATGACGATATCCAAGAAATGATCATTACATAGGCATCACGTCCAAGATTAGTAGACAGACTCCTGCCTGCATCTACTACTATTACTCCATACATCGACCGCTATCCAACATGTATCTAGTGTATTAAGTTCATGGAGAAGCCTCTAACCTCTCCTCTCCTCTCCTAGGCTCTCCTAGGGGACCTCTCCGCCGGTGTCCACTCCGGCCCCAGCGGCCACCTCCCTCTCCACCGGTGGCCACTCCGGCCCCGACGTCCACCTTGTTTCCTTGCTTCATACACGGTCATCCTTTCCCTGGTGGAGAAATGGCACCTTTTTCTCTCAACTTCAAGAGGGGCAAGAAGTTTCAAGCCTCCATGAGGAGCATGTTTGGGCACCCTGTGGTCTTCTCCCCTGGTTTTCGACAGAAGGAATTCATCTTGGTCATGTCATTCTGCCGGGCTGCTTTCAGGGTCGATACGCATATGGTTAGTATTGCTCTTCAATCAACTTTTGGAGGTTATCCTCAAGGTTTTCGGGTTTCCTTCCTCAAAGACCGCTCTTTTAAGTTCTATGTTGCCTCCCAATCGGTGGGTTTTCACATTTACAATGCGGGGAAAGTGGTTGAAAAAGATTTTGACATGGTGTTTACTCTTTGGGGTAATGGAGGTCCTAACTGGCGTCGTGAAGAACTTCTGTTTTACAAAGAGTTAGATGCTGAGTGGACTGTTGTTGGTCATAAGGGTAAAGCCATTGCTCAATGCACCGGTGATCCTCGGAGTGCAACTCCAGTGAGGGATAATAGGTCGGTTTTCCAACGGTTATCCAGGGCAGTTGATCCGGAGCGAGATTTGAGTCGGCCTTCAATGCCGAGTATTACCACCACAGCTAATGCGCCCATTATTGAGGATCATGAGCGCTTTTCGGGGTCTGATAATAGCACACGTTATTCTAGTCATGCATGCTTTGCATATGGTGACGTAGGTCACCTGGCGCGTTTCTGTCCAAAGCCCAGGCTTACTGGGCTGTGGCCATTTATCCCAGTACCAACATTCAGTTGCCCACCAGCAGAGGCCTGGGTTGAGGGGGTGGTGTCGGACTAGTTTCGGCACATTGGGCCGGCCCAAGAGCCAAGATTGGTTGCCTCTTTTAGGGAGCTAGTCTCGGGGCATTTCCCCTATTTTCAACCAAGACCACAAACAGACTCCTCGCATTCCACTCCGCCTTCCCTTTCTGTGCCAGCTCGTTCAACCTCTCTGCCATTGCTGTCTGACCCTGAGCTCCAACCATCTGCAGAGGCCTCTATGGCGAACATTCCCATCGATCCTCAGCCGTTTGTGCCACGCGGGTTTCAGATACAGTAGATTGAGGGAAGAAATGGAGTCACTAGGGTGGTTCTTCCACCTCGACCGCGTCGCCACGAGGATTGGGCCATCGCCACCATCCAACCCCTTCCAGATGAGGTACACTTCCTCAATGTCCGAGATGTCTTGGAAGATTTTCTGCAAAATGACCCAGATGCTCAAGTCGGCTTTAGAGAGATTCAGCCTTGTCCATTTTGGGAGGCATATGTTCAGTTTCGGTTCATCCGCGATAGGGACAGATTGGTTAGAGAAAGCCCCGATGCTTTTGGAGATGTCTTCATCACTTTTACCAAGCATAATGAAGGTAGGAATTGGAGGAGAGTGCAGTTTAACAGGGTGTGCTGGTTGCTGATTGTTGGTGTTCCCTTCAATCATTGTAACACTGAAGATATTGCTACAGCCATAGAAAAATTTGGGAGAATCATTCACTGGGAAAAGGAAGACGCTCTAAAGGGCAAGATCCTAGTCAAGGCAAGGGTGACAGACTTGATTGAAATCCCAAAAAACATTTGTTGGTCTTAAGGAGAAAACTTTGAAGAAGGATCACTAACAAGTTCAGTTGAGGTTCTGTTGGAGGAAATGCAGGGTGGTGGAACTGCTGATGAGGACCCTTTTACACCACCAGGTGTTGACCCACATCCCATTCCTCAAAATGCAAATGATTTCCCAGGATTCCATAACATGTAGATGAACAATGCACCTGCAGCTAATGCAGAATGGGATGAGCAAGGCCATTGGGCTTTTCCCCAGCAAGCAGCTCAGCCTATGGATATAATACAACAGTAGCAGCAAGAAGAAGTTCAGTTGGATGCAAATGAAGCTCTGCCCAACAGCAGCATTACCACAACAGTCTCCTTATCTGAAGGTTTGTCCTCACACAATGGTGGACACAATATTCCCAACCAGGAGGTCAATCAACTAGCTGCGGGAAACATTCAGGCTCCCCTTGGTGATGGTCTTCAGAACTTACTGCAAGCCTACCCATCTGATGCTGAACATGATGTGGAAGAGGGTGAATTCATTGCACCTGTGAACCAACAAGTGGATATTGTTAATCAGATGGTTCAGTCTGATACTGCAGCCCTTGGTCAGAATTTAGAAAATGATATTTAGCATGACACAGTTCTAATTCAACAAGGGGCCCTGCAACTTCGGGTGCCAAAAGCTATTCAACAGGAGGCTTTACATATTCAGGTACCTCAAGCTGTACACAACTCAGGTGGTGCTGCTGGGCAGCAAATTTCAGATAACACACAGCTGGCTGCAGACCAGAGCATTCTCAAAGAAGTGCCACCAGTTATTGAAAATCCTTTGATCTATAATAAGGAAAGTGTTGGTCCTTCTGCAGGTATTTCTAATGTTAATTTGGATATTTCCTCTAATTCCTTGATTAGTTCAGAAGAAGTGTTTCAATTGGCCTCACAACATGCTCTTTCTGTTATTGATTGTGCTCATCTTATGTGTGAGGAAGGCATTGAGCTCTGGGGGAAACACTTTGCTCCTTCTCCCACACAGGTGGCAAGCTCTTTCTCTTCAGATATCCCAGTAAGTTGGTTTAATTTTATTCCGCACTTGCTTTTGACACCAGACAAACTTGATTGGACCTTGCACTTTCTGAAATCACCATTATGGAAAATTTTGATTGACAACTTCAATGAGGAAGATACTATGACTTTCTGCATCCCTGATAACTGCTCTGTCTCCCAGGCTCCAGTATGCAAGTCACAGTCACCTGTTGGTTTTAATAAAGAAAATGCTGGATGCAGCCCAGCAGCTCACTCCTCTTCTGGAGCAGGAAGTCCTTTGCAAATAGTCTCTCCTACTAATGTGATTCTCTTACCTGCTGGTGAAGCAATCTCCAAGAAAAGGAGGGGAAAGGGACCCCTAGTTGAAACCCAGGTAAGAAGAAGTGGTAGAATTCGAGAGGAAACGAAGGTTTTAAAAGAAATGCTTGCTCTGGAAACTATTGCCTTCCTTGCAATGATGCTCCTCCTCTCTTGCATAGTAAAGTAGTTAAAAATCTCACTTCCTCCTTTTGCAAGGTGGCTGGAGAGGACCTGCCAGAGAACATGGCAAAGAGGGCTAGAAGCAAGGAATCTGATGGGGAGGCCAAGAATTCAAAGGCCAAGGAGAAAAATAACTCCAACACCAGTGTAGAATGATTAGTAAAACACCTACATCTTTTGGCTGCCCAGACAGAGTCCAAGTGGAGAATGTTTCAGAGTTAGATTCTCAATTATTGAACTCCATGTACTGCCTGAGGCATTTTGCCATATGTTTGACTGGAACCTTTCCTGATAGACTGTCTGAAATTTGCTGTAATAGTTTGCTATTCTGGATGACTTGTGTGATGCTAAGCTGGGCATTAAGACTTCTGCAAGTAATATGCTGCATTCAGTATTTATTAAGGTTATATGAGTGCTATGTGGTGTTCTGTCAAAGACTGGTTTTTGATAGCAGTTTAATAATAACCATGGTTCATAATGAATAACAGAAGAACTTGGAATATTCTTAATTGGAACATTAGAGGTATAAATGCAGAAACCAAATGGCTTGCTTTAAGGCAAAAAATAGAAGAAAGTGCAGCTGGGATTATTTGCTTGCAGGAGACCAAAAGGGAGGGGTTTGATTTGTCTTATGTCCATAATTTCTGCCCACACAGATTTTCTAAATTTGAGTTCCGACCTTCTGTTGGGGCTTCTGGAGGCCTAATTATTATCTGGGTTGGTTCTCTTTTCCATGGAGAAGTTCTGTTCCAAAACAAGTTTTCCCTCTCAATGAAATTCATTTGTAACAGTTCCAACCAGTCTTGGGTCTTGACAAACATCTATGGTCCTAGTAACTAGGAAGACAAAGCTGAATTTTTGCAATGGTTTAGTAACATCCAAATGCCCTCTGATGTGGACTGGATAGTGATGGATGACTTCAATTTTATCAGATCACCAAGTGACAAGAAAAAACCAGGGGGACATGTCAACCAAATGCTCCTCTTTAATGAAGCTATCAGTAACTTAGGTCTGCTTGAACTTCCCCTAAAAGGCAGACAATTCAGCCGGAGTAATATGCAGGAAAACCCACTTTCAGAAAAACTGGACTGGTTCTTTACTTATGCCTCCTGGATGATTTCATACCCAGACACCATAGCTCTTCCACTTGCTAGACCTATTTCTGACCATCTTCCATGTATGATTAAAGTGGGAACTTCTATTCCAAAAGCAAAAGTGTTTATATTTGAAAACTACTGGTTGAAGCACAGTTCTTTTAAAAACATAGTCAAAGCAGCTTGGGACATTCCAGTGGAATACACAAATCCTGCAAAGTTGATCAATGCTAAACTTAAAAACCTAAGGAGGGCCTTAAAATTATGGTCAAAGAATTTGACTTGCCTTAAGAAGCAGATACCAGACATCTATGAGTGCATTTTCCTGCTGGACTTCTTTGAAAAATTTAGAACACTGGATCCCATAGAGTGGAACTGTAGAGCATTGCTAAAAGAACACTTGCTAACTACTTTGAAGAACCAGGAGATATATTGGAAACAAAGAGGAAAAGTTAAAGGAGTAAAATTTGGGGATGAAAATACAAAGTTTTTTCACACCAGAGCTTCTATAAATTACAGGCATAATAAGATTGCTATGCTCCTTAGTGAGAATCAAATTGAAAACACTGATCATGATGGAAAAGCTGGTCTACTTTGGGAATCCTTTAAGCAGAGATTAGGAAAATCTGAGGGACATACTATGCATTTTGATTTGGATAACCTTCTTGCCAATCAGATCAACACAGAAGTTTTCAAGGACATTGAACTACCATTTTTAGATGAGGAAATAAATAATGTGGTTAAAAACTTGCCTACTGAGAAATCACCTAGATCAGATGGTTTCAACAATGAGTTTATAAAAGCTTGCTGGGATATTATTGGAGCTGATGTAAGAAGCTTGGTACATGCCTTCCATGAAGGTAATATTTCTCTGGAAAGCATCAACACCTCATATATCACCCTCATTCCCAAAAACTCTACTCCCCTAACCCCTAGTGATTTTAGACCCATTTCCTTGCTTAATGGGGTGCTGAAGATCATCACCAAGTTGTTGGCGAATAGATTGCAAAAAGTAATTCTACAAATGATCCACATTAACCAATATGGCTTCCTTAAGGACAGGGTTATCCAAGTCTGCCTGGGGTGGTCCTATGAATACATTCATCAATGCTACAAATCTAGGGAAGAATTACTTGTGCTGAAACTAGACTTTGAAAAAGCATTTGATACTATTGAGCACCGGGCAATTATAGATATTCTCAGAGCAAAAAGATTTGGCAATAAGTGGATCTCATGGATAGAATTGATCTTTAACTCTGCTTCCACTGTTGTGATGTTGAATGGGGTCCCTGGTAAGAAGATCTAATGTTGAAGGGGAGTACCACAAGGAGATCCTCTATCTCCACTGCTGTTTGTCATAGCTGCTGACCTACTACAATCTGTAATTAATAAAGCAATGGGAATGGACCTTCTTCATGCACCCCTGCAAATAAATTCATGCCCTGACTTTCCAATTGTTCAGTATGCAGATGACGCCTTATTAATAATGCAAGCTGATTCTAGACAGCTCATTTGTCTTAAAGCTCTACTAAACACTTTTGCATCTGCCACTGGTTTAAAGGTAAACTACCAGAAGTCTATCATGGTACCTATGAATATTCAGGAAGAGAGGGCTCAAATCTATGCTGGGACACTTAATTGTCAAATGGGACACTTTCCATTCACATACCTTGGGCTACCTTTAGGGCTTTTCAAACCAACAGTAGAGCAATGTTTACCATTGGTTAACAGGATTGCAAAAAGATTGGCTGGCATTGCCACTTACATGACCTATGTAGGCAGACTGTTAATAGTTAAATCAGTTCTGGCATCTCTCACAATTTTCTTCATGAGCTGCTTGGATGTTCCAGTGACTATTAAGCAAAAAATCTTGAAATACTTCAGGCACTGCTTGTGGAGAGGACCAGACATGGAAGACCATAGGCCAACTTTAGTTAAATGGACCACTGTTTGTAGACCAAAGTGTCAGGGAAGGCTAGGAGTTATGGATATTTTTACACAGAACAAGGCATTGCTTATGAAAAACTTGCACAAGTTTTACAACAGACATGATATCCCATGGGTGAACTTGATTTGGGAGACTCACTACAATGAGGACAAGTTGCCAGGAGATGAGTTAATAGGTTCTTTCTGGTGGAAGGCAAACTTGCAATTAGTCCAACAGTTTAAAGGCCTAGCAAGGTGCAACTTGGGGGATGACAGAAGTGTTTTTTTTCTGCTTAGACTTATGGTCTGAGCAAATACTGCAGCATCAGTTGCCCCATCTTTTTTCTTTTGTGATTAATGTCAAACTTACAGTGCAACAGGTTCTGGCCACAGAATACTTTGAAGACCTTTTCCATCTTCCATTATCAGTGGAGGCCCATGAGCAATTCTAGCAGCTTGAAGAGATGTGTTACTCCATGAGACAATCACAGTATCAGCACCACACAGATACATGGAGCTACATCTGGGGTACTGAACAATTTTCCTCTGCCAAGGCCTATAATGTTTTGATTGGTTTCAAACAAACTCCCCCACACTTTAAATGGATCTGGGATTCATCATGCCAGCCTAAACACAAAATGTTCTTCTGGATGCTTTTACATGACAGACTCAACACAAGAAATCTTTTGAGAAGGAAAACATTTGCTTTACAAGACTATAACTGTGCTCTTATGAGATGTCAACAAGAGGAAACCCTGTATCACTTGTTCTGGGGATGCCCTTTTGCTAAGAGATGCTGGGATCATATCTGTCCCACCAGAACTCCAAACTTATCTGTTCTTGAGGCTTTCCAGGACATTAAGGAAAAGCTAAGGATACCATTTTTCATGGACATAATAATACTTAGCTCTTGGGCTATTTGGATTTCTAGAAACAACAAGATCTTTGAGCACATACACCCCACTTTTCAAGGATGGAAGAACATTTTCTTGATGGAGCTGAAGCTACTCAAGCACAGGATGAGATCAAAGCATGCCAACCAATTCAAATCATGGCTGGATCTTCAAGGATAACTTCTCTTTTCCTCTCTTGGAAGCTTCTTCCTACTTAGGTCTTTAGCTTTTTTTTCTACTTATAGTCTTCTTTTACTTAGTCTTGGTAGTTTCTAGCTTCTCTAGTTCTTTCTCTACTTCTTTTTCTTCTTAGGGGGCTTCCCTCAAGCCCCTGTTGTCTTCTTTTATGCTTTGTACTAGTGGACCTTGCTTTAGTTATTTATAAAAATTGCAGTGGGGTGTTTTGCCCTACTGTTTATAGTTCAAAAAGTTCATGGAGAAATGGAGTAATGCAATAAGAACGATGACATGATGTAGACAAGTGTCGGTTGTAGGTTCTTGCCAACCCTTGAGAGGTTTGAACTCTAGGGTGCGCACGAAGAACACTCTCTCCCCGACTCGCTCGACGATTCCACAACCTAGCTCGACGAACCCAAAGAAAAAGAGACACAGGGGTTTATACTGGTTCGGGCCACCTTGCAGTTTAATACCCTACTCTAGTTTGTGGGTGGATTGCCTCGAGGGGCTGAGGATGAACTAGTACAGTGGGTGAGCAGCCTCAGGAGGTGAGGTGTTCTTGAGCTCGATGAGCTGGTGGTTGAGAGGGTGATCTCAAATGATCCGTCGCCTACTACGATGGTGGCTAGGTCCTATTTATAGTTGCCTTGGTCCTCTTCCCAAATGTTTAGGCAGGAAGGGATCCCACAACGGCCAAGTTTGAAGGGGGACAACTAGTACAAGCTATCGTGACAAAATTAGTCTTCTCCTGCCAATGGCTCTGATGGTGACGCTACTGTGGGCTCCGCGATGACCTCCGTCCTGCTGGTCTTGGTCTTGTTGCACAGATATGGAAACCTTTGCTCGATTCCTCGGGACCCCGCGCCTGCGCTTGCCTACTTAACACCAAAGGGGAAACTGGTACACTGCACCCACTGGCGCTCGCCTAGCCTTGGTCGTCATGGCTCACGTCACGTGAACCTCGCGAGGTTCCCCTTGCATAGATATCTCTGCTCCTCGGGAGCCTACATAGTGAGGCTGCCCCCAGGGAGGTCTTGGTGTCGTCCGCCTCGCGAGGGTCTTGAGTTGTTGCTGCTGAAGATGGGCCGTACCGGGCCGTTGATGGAGCCACGCCACAGGCCGCAGGCAGGCAAGTCTGGGTACCCCCGTTCCCAGGACGCTGACAGTAGCCCCTGAGCCCAAGGCGCGCTCGAGCTTGGCTTCGAGGCGAGGCCAAAGGGCAAGCATGGAGCGCCGCGGGCCCTAACTGCCTGCGGCCTCGGTCGATGCGTGGCGATTGATGGGACGTGGGTGCCTCCACTTCCCCACGATGCCTTGGTAACTGTTCTCGTCTGACAAAAGGCTGGTGCACGTTACAGAGCCTTCTTTGCCTTCCTTCGTCTTGCTCCAGATCCCCTTTCTGTTCTTGCCGTAGTTTCTTGATGTCTCCCCTTGCAATGCTAGGCCAACGTCGGTGGTGAAGAAGAAGAAGGGGGCGACCACATCCCCTGAGGCCTAGCAACTGGCTCCTATCGCGCCTCCTCCGACGTAGAGGGATGGCGATGGCTCCCGAGCCTCAGCGTCCGGGTCATCCTCGCGAGATCCAGAAGCCTGTCCTTAGGAGAAGGCAATCTCCGCAGCCAAGCTGACTCCTAAGGTATCCGCCCCAGCTCACCAGCCGAGGTCGCGAAGGCTGAGGAGTCCCCGGCTCCTTCTTCTTCCGCAAATCCGCAGACCCTAGCACCGATGCCGTCTCTTCCTCCTTGCGTCGCACCGCTGGGCCGTGGTCTCCTTGCTTCGGCTGGTGCCATGGAGGACGCCCTTCTCGTGCTGACCCAGCTTTGCAACAACCTTCAGGGTGCTGACAGCCGGCTGGCATCGGGGCGACTGGAGTTGATCGCAGGGTGGCTATGATCTGATGCATCTGTGAGGGCGGCATGGGGTCAGGTTGTGGCAGCTTCTGAGGAGGGTAAGCGGGCCACTAACCTAGCCGCAGCCGCCCGCGAGGTGGCGTTGAAGGATGCCGAGGCCGCCAAGGAGCGCTGCCGGGTGGCGGAGGCCGAGTTGAAGACCCTGTGCAATGAACGTGCTACCGAGGCTCGCCAGCACGAGGCACAGGAGGAGAAGCTGAAGTCTCGAGAGGACGCGGTTACCGGCCGTGACACCAAGCTGGAGCAGCTGGCGCGGGTGCAGGCCGCGGAGCGCGACTGCCTGGAGAAGCTGAAGGAGGAGGTAGAAGGGGAGAAGGCCATGTTGGAGGCCAAGGCCAGCATCGTTGCCAACGACCGTGCCGCCTTTGACTCTCTTGAGAAGAGATCCCGCAAGGCATTGCAGGAACTCTATGGGAGGGGGTTGAAGAAGCCGTTGGTGACCATCGAGGAGGGCCCTACCATGCTGCTCCCTCAGCTTGTCGAGGTGCTCGAGGGTGTCACCAATGGGGTTGGCACCATGGTGGAAGGGGAAGCTCGCGCGCTCTCCTCCTCGGCCATGACGCGCGTCTTCAGCCACCTCGACCTTTATGACCCGAGCATCAACCTTGGAGCTCTGCTTGAACCTATGGACGAGAAGCGCTGTGCAGCTGCTGCGGACGCCATGAAAGACTTGGTGGAGGCCCTGCTGGAGAAGTTCCTTGCCATCAACCCTGTGCCTTCGGCTGATGGTGCCGCCAATCCCACGACTACGGCCGATGACCTGGGCGACGGCGATGCTACCAACAATGGGGCGCTCCCTGGCGGCAGTGCCCAAGGCTGAAGAGGAGGCTTGCTAGCGGTGCTCCTTTCCACTTTAACTTTCTAGCAATATGCACCATGCCTCATGGAGGGGTTAAAACTTCTGTTTGGTATTTGAGGAACAACATGTCTTGTAATAATTTGTTAGGATTCCGCGATTTCCTTCCCATTTGCTTGATGTTCTACGTCGGCAGGGCCCGGCCCCGCTCATACCTGAGCCGCCGTTTGGTCGTCCGGATCACCAAGACGAGACCAAGGGGTGTGGGGCTACGTGACCAGTTAGGCTCCTGAGTCGCGATGCTCAGGAGTCCCCCTTGACGCACAAACGGCCCGCAGGAAGGAGATGCGAAAGTAGGCCTTTGTGTTCTGCTTCGGCAGGGCCCGATCCCACGCATACCCCGGCCACCGTTGGGTCGTCCAGATCACGAGGACGAAACCAAGGGGTGAGGGGCTACGTGATCAGTTAGGCTCCTGAGTCGTGATGCTCAGGAGTCCCCCTTGATGCGCAAACATACCTCCATACCTTTCCTCGCCGAGGTCCCGCTCGGGAGGGACGCGCGACGACCAGGTCCGAGGGACCTGGCAGGGTGGCGTGCACTAGGCGTGACCTGAGCGCAACCCCTGTGCCCAACCCCCTCGCGCAACTCTTCCTAGGGGAAAGTGTTGCGATGAGGCTGGTCACTGAGCCTGGTGGCTCCCCAAGGTTGATGAGGCCATGGGGCCGCCCTCAGTTGTTTATCACCAGTGCGGAGCATGGCGCTTCCGCACTTGCACGGGCATAGCCGCGCCTCGACTGCCAGTGCGGAGCATGGTGCTCCCACTGGTGCGTGGGTGAGGGCTCCCTCTGAGTGGAGCCCCCGGGGCGTGTACAGCCCCGCCCTAACACGCGGCTTGCCCGACAGGGCTAGAGGATGTGTGTCTGGGCACTCGTGAGCCAGCGCGGGACTCACGAGGCCCTACCTCAAGGCGGGTTGCGCTTGAATTTGACTCTTGATAGTTGTGATGGTCCTGCGAGATGGTTAGGCAACCTGCATCGAATGAATATCATGAGGTGATCACATGCGAAGGCCAAGCACCAACGACCCCAGGAGGGGACATGAACGGGGCTGACCCGCCAGACAGAGCTCAGTCGATGGGTTTATCGATGCTGCAGGGACGGACCCGACCACAGATGCTGTGCCCAGTCTTCTCATGTGAAGATCTTGAAGACAGACAACCGGCGCGCGGCTCCCGTGGTGGCGAGGCACCAGGTCACGCGCCCTGGCTCGTCCGCCCATGATTAGCTCATGCGAGAACAAGGCACCAAGGGCCATGGGAGGTGACGTACACGGGAGCTGGCCCGCGAGCCAGAGCTTAGCCTCTTGGGTTTAGCGATGCAGCACGGACATACCCAAGCACAGACGCTGTGCGAGCCCTTAATCATGAGGTGGTCGTGGGTGGGTTTGCAAGGGCGTACGACATTCATGGTATCGAAGTACCAGACAGGCATAATCTTAGTGTAACTCGTGGAAGGATATAAGCTAGCGTGGATAAATGCAAGAATGATACATGCCGCAGGGACGGACCCACGCAACCTGGGGATGATGCAGCCCGAGGGGCTGTAACGCCCTCGATGCGGCTATATCTCCCACGTGTCGAAGCATGACTTAGAGGCATAACCGCATTGAAAGCAATGTCGCAAGTAAGGTAATCTTCACACAACCCATGTAATACATAAGGGAAAGAGATACATAGTTGGCTTACAATCGCCACTTCACACAATTACAAGAATAAGCATTACATCATCCAAATACACTCAAGGTCCGACTACGGAACCAAAATAAAAGAAGAACCCCAAATGCGACAAGGTCCCCAATTGACCCCAACTGGGCTCCACTACTGATCAACTAGACCGAAAACAACACAAAGGACAAGGTCGTCATCGAGCTCCTCCTGAGCTTGGTTGGGTCGACTGCACGGACTCATCGGCACCTGCAAGCTGGTTTTGGAAGTATCTATGAGTCACGGGGACTCAGCAATCTCGCACCCTCGCGATCAAGACTATTTAAGCTTATGGGTAAGGTAAAGGTATGAGGTGGAGCTGCAGCAAGCAACTAGCATATATGGTGGCTAACATACGCAAATGAGAGCGAGAAGAGAAGGCAAAGCACGGTCCATAAAAGTATGATCAAGAAGTGATCCTAGAATAACCTACGTCAAACATAACTCCAACACCGTGTTCACTTCCCGGACTCCGCCGGAAAGATACCATCACGGTTACACACGCGGTTGATGCATTTTAATTAAAGTCAATTTCAGGTTTTCTATAATCACACGTTAACAAATTCCCATCTTCCCATAACTGCGGGCACGGCTTTCGAAAGTTCAATCCCTGCAGGGGGTCCCAACTTAGCCCATGACAAGCTCTCACGGTCAACGAAGGAATAGACCTCCTCCCGAGACATTCCGATCAGACTCGGTATCCCGGTTCTACAAGACATCCTCGACAATGGTAAAACAAGTCCAGCAAAGCCGCCCGATGTGCCGACATCCTGATGGGAGCTGCACATATCTCGTTCTCAGGGCAACACCGGATAGGTCAAGCTACGAGTAAAACCAGCCCTCAAGTTTCCCCGAGGTGGTCCCGCAGGCTGCCCATTTCGGACCAACACTTAGACAAGCACTGGCCCAAGGGGGGGGGGGTTAAAATAAAGATGACCCTTGGGCTGGCCTAACCCAAGGGAAAAAGAGGCTAGGTGGCGAATGGTAAAACCAAGGTTGGGCCTTGCTGGAGGAGTTTCATTCAAAGCGAACTTGTAAGTGCATCTAGTGCCACCCCTAGTTGGTTTTGGAGTATTGACGACAAACCTAGTTGAGGGACTAATGTGTTTGTGAGAATTGCAGGATAACACAGGTAGAAGTCCCTCATTGATTCGGTTTTCCTACCAGAGATGACCCCTAAAAATGTATGAAGACATTGAAGTCAAAGGTGGTATATGAAGATATTCACATTGAAGACTATGACAAGAGAAGACACCACATGAAGCCTAAGGAGCTCGAAGACTTAGAACTTTCGTAGTTCTTTTTCTTTTGTGTTGGGTCATAGGAACCACCGTACTGTTAAGTGGGGTCCAAGAGAACCAGTCAGAATGACTGAAGTGATGCCTAAACCAAAAACCTATGTCTTCGAGTGAAGACTATGAGAGCGAATCTTGTCCAGAGTCGGACAAGTCAGCTTTGCTTGCAGCCCAAGTAAAGTTGCCGTGTGAGTTTGAAATCTGACTGTTGGAACACGTGTCAGTTCCTTAGTGACCCAGGGTCATTTCGGACAAATCAGGTCGGGTTGCCAAGTGGCTATAAATAGCCCACCCCTACAACCATAAACTGTTGGCTGCTCAGATTCAGAGTACGGCTTTTGTCGTTTGAGAGCAACCCACCTCGAAGCCTTTGAGATATAATTCCTTGCGAGGATAAAGCCCTAACCACCCAGAGCCAAAGAGAATTAGGCATCACTTAAGTCTTCTTGTCTGTGTGATCTGAAGACTTATTACACTTGAGGACTGTGCATCCTCCAGCCGGTTAGGCGTCGTGTTCTGAGCATCCAAGAGACATTGTGGATTGCCGGTGAACAAAGTCTGTGAAGGTTTGGGAGTCTACCTTGAAGACTTACCAGAGTGATTGGGCGAGGTCTGTGTGACCTTAGCTCAAGGGGAATACGGTGAGGACTGGGTGTCCTGAGCTGTGTGTTCAGGACTGGGTGTCCGGGACTGTGTCCCCTAAGGTTTAAATACCTAGCCGCCCTAACCAGACGTACAGTTGTCACTGCAACTGGAACTGGTCCAACAAATCATTGTCTTCAACGAGTCACTGGTTTCTTCTTCCCTTCCCTTTACTTACTGTTACTCCTTGTGAAGTCATTGTATGTTTGCACTATCTTTTGTCTTCACTGAGTGACTGCGTGTTCTGTCTGGCTTCACAATATGTTCCTACCTGATCCTTACTACATTGCTGCTATTAGTCATTGTGCTTTCACTCTATTGAATACTTGACTATGGCTTGCCTAGTGTAGTCTACCTTCCGCTGCAGGGTATTAGGTTTATTTCTATCGTTTGTCTTCATAACTCCCACGTTTTGAAGACTTCCATAAAAATCGCCTATTCACCCCCCCTCTAGTCGATATAACGCACTTTCAATTGGTATTAGAGCAAGGTGCTCCCTTGTTCTGTGTGATTCGGTTTAACCACCTGGAGTTTTAGCTATGTCTACTGCAGGGATAATTAAAGTCTCCACTGCGTGCCCCGTCTTCGATGGAACTGAATATCCCTACTGGAAGAATAAGATGCGCATGCATCTTGAAGCCATTGACGTCGACCTATGGTATGTCGTCGAGAACGGCGTTCCCAAGGCTGGAGAAGGTGTCACTGCTGCTGATGTCAAGAAATTTGTTTAACTGGACTCTAATGCCAAAAATATCATCTGTGGTCATCTGACCAAAGGACAGTATGGCCGTGTGAGTGCTTTGAAAACATCTAAGCTGGTCTGGGACTGGCTCTCCAAGGTTAATGAAGGCGTCTCAACCCAGAGAGATCAGAGAATCAGTGTCCTTCGCAACCTCTTCAACCGCTTCAAGCGAAATGACAATGAGAATGTCCAGCTCACATTTGACCGACTCACTGACATCACAAATGAGCTTCAAGCCCTCGGCGCTACTGAGATCACCAAACATGAAGTCGTCAAGACACTACTGAGATCACTTGATAGTTCGTTTGACACCCTAGCCCTGATGATTCAAGAACGTCCTGATTTCAAGATACTCGATCCATCTGACATACTTGAGAGGCTCAACACACATGAGTTTCAGCTTTCTGAGAAAAGAGATATCTACGGTCCAAACTATGGGCGAACTCGTGCCTTGAAGGCAAAAGCTGTCTCCTCATCTGAAGAAGAATCTGACAGCAGTTCTGATGATCCTGAAGACATTGGAAGGGAACTTGCTATGCTTGTCAAGAAGTTCCAAAAATTCACCAATAAGAAAGGCTTCAGAAAGTCTTCCCGATCAAGCTCAAAGAATGATGAAGTTTCTGCTCATGACTACAAGAAGAAAACATGTCACAAGTGCAAGAAACTTGGCCACTTCATTTCTGAGTGTCCACAGTGGGACAATGAGAACAAAAAGAAGAAGAAGAGCAAGGAATATGACTCTGACGACAAAAAGAAGAAGAAATACTCAAAGTCTTCTTCCAAGTCTTCCTCAAAGTCTTCATCACACAAGAAGAGCTCATCTGGCAAGACACGTGCGTTTGTTGGAAAGGAAATGGATTCAGAGGAGGAGTCTACTTCTGAGGAGGCGGAGGTGGAGTCTGAGGAGGAGTCCGATTCAGGCATCGCAAGTCTGGCTACAGCATACGTTGCCAAGTCCATCTTCAACACTAAAGACAATGACTTCATCACCGCACCGATGCAAATGACAAGGACTACTACGCTTCTACCTACTGCTTCATGGCACGCGGTGCTAAGGTAAACACACGCACTACTCACTATCAAACATCTAGTGACGATGACTCTGATTGTGGTTCAAAACCCAGCTACAAAACACTTGCTAAAATTGCAACTGAACAACAGAAAGCTATGGAACATATTCAAAAACTGTTAGACAGAAGCGATGATCTATTAGGTGCTGAAATGACTCGATCTGAATCCTTAATTGAAGACATAAAAAACCTTAACGTTAAGTATCAGGAACTTGAAAGTCGTCATGAAACTCTCTCAACAACTCATGAAAAGCTTTCCTATGATTATCTTCAAAGGAAGCAAGATCTTGAGAAATTGAGAGCGGCTCATGAAGATCTTAAAAACGAAAGCGAGTCACTTCGCGCCAAACAGATCAGTTCCACTCAGGAAGGATTTGAACCACCATGTCTTAAATGCATTGAGCGTGATAATGCTACTTTTGTTGCTGAATGTTCTACTGCTACTGCTGTTGCAATATCTTCAACTGTTGATGTGGTAACTAACCCCTCTGCTGAGGATACCACCGCTATTGCTGATGAGAATGCTAGGTTGAAGACATTACTTGAAACAGGGATGTACATAAGTCTTCAAGGGCATCAGACACTATGTGATGTCCTCAAAAAGCAGATTCTGAACCGAAACCTGAGGAAAGAGGGTGTTGGGTTTGTAAGGAAAATGAATGCTGATGGCTCTTACTGGAAACCTGAGTAGTACCCCAAAACCATGTGGTTTGCTGCAAAGGAACCTTCAGCAGATCCATCCAATCTATCTGGCTTCACTTGTGCTAACCCCATTATCATTGATGAATCCTTTGATGCAAACTATAAACTGTTTAAGAATCAGAATGGTGAAGTGTTTGCCAGGTACATTGGTACTAACTACAGGAATGGACCGCCTATGAAGAAGATCTGGGTTCCGAAAAGGTGTCTGGAGAATCTTTCTGTGAATGTCATCATAACACCTCACGTGAAGAAGACAAACCTCAGACCAAAGGCTTCATACGGTCCAAAGGCTTCATATAGACAGAGGACTCACCTGAGTCGCA
Source organism: Triticum urartu (assembly GCF_003073215.2). Taxonomy (NCBI): domain Eukaryota; kingdom Viridiplantae; phylum Streptophyta; class Magnoliopsida; order Poales; family Poaceae; genus Triticum; species Triticum urartu. The sequence continues at coordinate 300,266,406 of NC_053023.1, read as the reverse complement.
CTAATGCAAATGCTTTGCAGGGAAACCATACTCAGGCATATGAATATGAGAGCGGTTCATCAAACCGCCATGTTCATAAGACCAAGAACTATTCTGCTTATTCTTATGAGTACTATTGTCCGCCTGCAAGAATGTTTGCTAGGGCTCCAAAGCCAAAATTCTCAGATGCTGCACTTAGACTTATTGCTTCTAAGCCACCCTTGAAGATGTGGGTGGCTAAGAAAGCTTAACTCACTTTTGCAGGGAAAGGTCTCCAGCAGAAAACCAAAATCGTCTGATGCTATTGCTGGGGACCTTAAACATCTTGTAGGGCGCAAGATCAAATGCCCGAATGGTCTTACTATGTACTTCGTTCCTGAATTGCTTGCTACTCTCCCTATTAGTCCTAATATGGATCTAAGCTTTCATAACCCACTGGTTCGTCAAATGTTTTTGCTTCACAATGCTCTTGGTGAAGCCTATCCCCCTAACTGCACTGTAGGGTACGACACCAGTGTCTTCAGAATGGATTATTGATAGTGGGTGTACAAATCACATGACTGGCAAAAGAAGCCTTCTTATGGACTCAACCTTACGTCCATCCGACAAGAGCCACATCACATTTGCTGACACTGGTAAAAGTAAGGTATTGGGTCTAGGTAGAGTTGCAATCTCAAGGGATCAACACATGGATAACGTCATGCTTGTTGAATCCCTTGGCTTCAACTTAATGTCCGTCTCAATGCTTTGCGATTTGAACATGATCGTAATATTTGGAAAATATCGTTGCCTTGTACTAATGGAATCTGACAAGTCTCTAGTATTTGAAGGGTATCGAAAAGATGATTTGTACGTGGTAGATTTCTCAGCAGGACCACAACTTGCCGTATGTCTTCTAGCAAAAGCTTCAGAATGCTGGCTCTGGCATCGGAGGCTTGGGCATGCTGGCATGAGGAACCTCCACACCCTGGCAAAGAAGAAGCATGTCATAGGCATCGAGGGCGTCAAGTTCAAGAAAGATCACTTATGCGGTGCCTGTGAAGCTGGGAAGATGACGAGGGCCAAACATCCCTCGAAGACAATCATGACCACTACTCGACCCTTCGAACTGCTTCACATGGATCTTTTCGGTCCCACTCATTACTCAGCTCTTACTACTACTGCTTGTCTCTATGGCTTTGTCATTGTTGATGATTATTCTAGATATACTTGGGTGCACATAATCCTTTACAAGACTGAAGTGCAGGATGTCTTCAGACGCTTCGCCAATCGAGCTATGAACAATTATGGCGCCAAGATAAAGCACATCAGAAGTGACAATGGCACTGAATTCAAGAACACTAGCCTTGATACATATCTTGATACCTTGGGCATCACACATGAATTCTCAGCCCCGTACACGCCACAGCAGAATGGCGTTGTCGAACGCAAGAGCAGAACACTCATTGAGATGGCCAGAATGATGCTAGATGAATACAAGACCCCAAGAAAATTCTGGCCTGAAGCCATTGATACTGCATGCCATACAATCAATCATGTTTATCTTCACAAGCTTCTGAACAAGACATCTTATGAGCTCCTTACTGGCAAGAAGCCAAATGTCAGTTACTTCAGAGTATTTGGCGCAAGGTGTTGGATCAAGGACCCACATCACACCTCAAAGTTTGCACCAAAAGCACATGAGGGTTTTATGCTTGGATATGGAAAGGATTCGCACTCCTACAGAGTCTTCAATCTCTTTCATTACAAAGTGGTTGAAACAGTGGATGTGTGGTTCGATGAGACCAACGGTTCACAAAGAGAGCAACTGCCAAATGTGCTAGATGAAGTTCCATCGAGTGAATCAATCAAGCTAATGGGAACTGGAGAAATTATACCTTCTGAAGCTCATCCTGAAGAAGAAATTATCATCTCAGCACCTGATCAACATGAAGACAATGCTCAGCCTGAAGACATTCCTTCAAACAACGACAATGATCAGCAAGAGCAAAGTCTTCGCCCTGTACATCCTCGCGTTGCCAATGAAGTGCAGATTGAAAGAATTATTTATAGCATCAATGCACCCGGTCCACTCACTCGTTCAAGGGCAACTCAGCTAGCAAATTTCTGTGGGCACTTCGCATTCGTCTCAATAACAAAACCCAAGAAAGTTGAAGAAGCCTTCATGGAACCTGAATGGATTCAAGCTATGCAAGAAGAGCTTCAACAGTTTGAGCTGAATAATGTATGGGAACTGGTTAAGCGTCCTGATCCACGGAAGCACAATATAATAGGCACCAAATGGATATACCGCAACAAGCAAGATGAGCATGGTCAAGTTGTCAAAAACAAAGCTTGTCTCATTGCTCAAGGATATACTCAAGTGGAAGGCATTGACTTCGATGAAACATTTGCTCCTGTGGCTAGACTTGAAGCCATACGCATACTGCTGGCCTATGCAAATCATCATAACATAATTCTCTATCAAATGGATGTGAAGAGTGCTTTTCTCAATGGCAAGATTGAAGAAGAAGTGTATGTTGCACAACCGCCTGGCTTTGAAGATCCAAAACATCCTAACATGGTATACAAGCTCAACAAGGCACTGTATGGCCTCAAACAAGCCCCTCGGGCCTGGTATGACACACTCAAATACTTCTTGAAGAGCAAAGGCTTCATACCTGGTTCCCTAGACCCCACTCTCTTCACGAACACATATGATGGTGAACTGTTTGTGTGCCAAATATATGTGGATGACATTATCTTCGGCTGCACCAATCAGAAGTACAGTGAAGAGTTATATGATGCAAGAGCAATATCAAATGTCCATGATGGGAGAGCTGAAGTTCTTCCTCGGTCTTCAAATACGACAACAACGCAACGACATCTTCATATCTCAAGAAAAGTATCTCAAAGATTTCCTGAAGAAGTTTGGTATGCAAGACTGCAAAGGCTTCACAACACCAATGCCAGCCAAACATCATCTGGGCCCCGACGACAATGGTAAAGAGTTCGATCAAAAGGTATACATCTCCATGATTGGTTCTTTACTTTATCTATGTGCATCTAGGCCAGATATTATGCTTAGTGTTTGCATGTGTGCTCGATTTCAAGCGGCACCAAAGGAGTCGCATCACTTAGCTGTGAAGCGAATTCCTTGATATTTGGCTCACACCCCAACTCTAGGATTATGGTATCCAAAGGGCTCAGAGTTTGATCTGGTTGGATTTTCGGATGCTGATTATGCTGGTGACAAAGTTGATCGCAAGTCTACATCAGGCACATGTCACTTTCTGGGACGATCACTTGTATGTTGGTCTTCAAAGAAGCAGAACTGTGTATCTCTCTCCACTGCTGAATCTGAATACATTGCTGTTGGATCTTGCTGCGCTCAGCTTCTGTGGATGAAGCAAACACTCAAGGACTATGGCATTCATCTGAAGCAAGTGCCACTTTAATGCGACAACGAAAGCGCCATCAAGATTGCCAACAACCCAGTTCAGCACTCGAAGACAAAGCACATTGAAATTCGTCATCACTTTCTCAAAGATCATGTTGTGAAGGAAGATATTGATATCATACACGTCAACACTGAAGAGCAATTGGCAGATATCTTCACCAAGCCCTTGGATGAGAAGAGATTTTGCAAGTTATGGTGTGAGCTAAATATCCTGGAATCCTCAAATGTCTAGTGATCAGGCACACATCCTAACCCTTATGCATATTGATGACTTAGATGTGCAACACACGAATTAAAGTATATCTTCAATCAATGAAGACATACATTCTAAGTGTGAATACATTAATGTGGAATTTGACTTCGGAGCGCCACGATAATTGTGCGCCGTGTCTGGGTCTAATACTTCCTATACGGTGGGTAACGCCACCACCAAACGTTCTATTTTGAAGTGTTTCACTCATAGCGTTACTTTGCAACGTCTTCACATTTGGTTTGGCTTCGATCTCAACATATCTTCATGATTATCTTCCCTATGTTGATTATATAGATATAATATATATTAGTGTTCTGTCCTCTACAGCATTCACTTATAGCTATGTCTTCTTGTTGAATCTTTTGAACTAAGTGAATGTGATCGGACCCTAACCTCTCTATGCTATCTATCTCAAATTCTATCTCTCCAAATCATATGCATTCTATTGAAACTGTCGAATGCCTTCTCTATGTCCTTGTCAGCAAAAGATACAGAGACAACCATTAAGTCCGTTTTCAATGCTCATTCCTCCACATGAAACCCGGAGAAGTAGGAACGACCACCCGACAATCAAGGCGTGCATGTGACGTGGAACAAACCCCAAAATTCCACATAATGGCCACGTGTTCCTCAGATGCGAATCGCCAGGGGCACCTGTGTAATAGCGCAGTGCCGCCCATGTACCTATAAATACACACTTCACAGCGGTCATTATCTCTTCTTCCACTCTCGCACGAACCCTAGCGCCACCGCTAGCCCTCGACGACGCCGGCGACGAAGCGCTTCGCTGCCGCAACCTCTCCGACGCCGTCTTCATGCCGACCGCGGACATCGTCCTCTCCGCCGTCGCCGTAGGTGTCCTCCGTCGCCAAGTTAGGGCACGGAAGATCGAACTGCTCGGCCTCATCTTCCACTCCGTCTAGCAGTTCTTAGTGTGGTAAATAAAACTTCCTTTTTACAGCACCGTTGATCTTATGGCTTTGTCACTTTCTACCACAAGCAGTTTCTATTCACACAAGTTAGATCTCTCTCATACTGCATCTCATAACATGCCTAGTATATTCACTTGTACTTCACAAAGTAGTTAGATTTCTCACTTGTACTGATCTGTGGATTCGTACAAATCTGGAACCAACTCCTTATCTATGAGTGAATGTCTTCCCACGATGAGGTCAATGTCTTCTAAACTGATTTATCTTCAAAATCTTCTGAGAATGCATATGACCTCTTCCCCTTCCCTCGCTCCTTAATGCTGTCACAGGTACATGTCCGTGGGAGAATCCTTTGGTTCTCATAGTCTGCATTCATTTGCAGAATTCTTACAGCATCAAATAAATTCTCCCGAAACCAGTTCCTGTTTGTCCAGCAAGCAAAAACCTTTGAAGCCTTTGAACGTGTTGAAGCCTTTCAGTTTAAAGTTTATGGCTTCAGAGAAATCAGCAAGGATGGGTGGCAGAAAGCGTCGTGGAGAAACATCCAGAGATCTGCCAGATGAACTTTCAGAACTGTACAAGACAGATCCTGAAGAGGATTACAATCAACGCAAGACCCTTATCCAATGGATTCGAAGATATTGGGCAGAACAATGGTTCAAATACCGATTTGTAACCCAGGAATATGCTGAGAAAAATGCCATCAAGAGACCATGGGGAGACATCCTATACAAGAATCTTCTACCCAGGTCCAGAGATGAAGCCATTGAACAAGGCTTCTATCCCTGCATGGTCCGTGGGCCACAGCCTGCTGATGCACACCCATCGTCACTACTATGGTGTCGTGACGACAATCTGTTCAAGCGCAACTTCCAGTTTTCCCAAAACTCAGTGAAGCAGAACAAGAAGACTTTGGGGTTAGACTTCAACCCTGGTCCCTCAGCACCAAGGGCAGATGGCACACGAGATGCAGAACCCAATGTCATCGGTCCTTTCTACAACCTTGAAGGCCTCATCACCTGCATCTTGGTTCAAGGGACTGCAGTGAATGAGCCTGCAGCTGACGCTGAATCCGATGAAGCGCCTGCAGCACCGAAGCCAACCAAGTTGAAGAAGCCTAAAGCTTCAAAGCCTGCCCCTTCACCAAAAATCTCACGGGCGAAGCCACTGGCAACTGCACCTCCTGAAGACAGTGTACAGTCCAAAGACTTATCTCGCATCTCTATGCCCCAGAAGGTCAAGATGCCTCTGCCACACACCGGCCAAGAGCTAACTACTGCTGCCATTCTGCGCAATGACGCCATCGATCTGTCAAGTGATGAAGATCTTGCAGATGACGCTCTTGAGCAACTCATCAAGAGCAAAGAAGAAGCAGAAATCTTCAATGATCTGCCTCTCTTTGATGTAACCATCATCCACAACTTCATTGGCGAGTGGTTTGACACGCCAAACATCAGCTTTGAAGATCTGCAGCTACCCATTGGCCTCAGTGTCGCCTTCCAAGGCACCATTGCTTCAGAGCTAGCTGTCGCCCAGCGCATTGTTGAACTGAAGCAAAAGATTGACTATGAAAAGGCTCAGTTCAAGAAGCATATGGCCAAGCTCAGTGTGCAAGAAGTGAAGAACTTCAAGATCATGATGCACGGGCTCAAGGAAGCCTTTCTGAAGAAACGTGCAGAAGCTTAGGGCTCGCGTGAGCGCATGAAGGCTCTGGCTGACAGATGTGTGCAAGCCTACAATGAGGCTAAGAAGCGCAAGGCCCTTGGGCGTCCTGGCATCGACCCCAGGATGGCCACAAAGAAGAAGAAGCCTGCTATGGCTGAACCCGCCACACCAAGGCAGGAAGCAGTTCCTATTGTCTTCCCAACAAGAATGACTGGCTCAAAGCCAAAAAGCCGGTCAACCGCTTCAGAGCTCAAGAAGACAAGGACTGCTGAGGCTGAAGCCAGGAAGAGGAAACATCCTGAAGCCTCTCCTACTACCCCCTCCAAGAAGAAGAGGAAGACCAAGAAAGATCGGGCTGCTCCCACAGAGCCCTTGATAGTTGAACCCATTTCTATGGTCTATCCTGAAGCTGAATGCCAACTGACTATCCATGAGCCTGCTTCCACAGAGGCTCATGAAGCTGAAGACTTTCCAGCAGCTGACCCCATCGCTACTGAAGACATTGGTCAACATGACCATGTAGAAGATGGTGCAGTCCTTCCTCAGCTTGAGAACAGTGAACTCATCAGCATTGGTCGTCCAATGACGCCAATTGCACAGAATGCTTCATGGGCGGATCGCCCACAAGAGGAAGAAGACTATGAGGCCCACCCAACTCCAACTCCACAGGCGTCGCCTGCGTTGCGCAGGCTTCGCAAAGGTCCAAGGCCTCAAGTCTCTGCTGAAGACAATCTGGCTGCATCAGCCGCGGAAGAAGAAGTCCCACAAATTGCCACAACCACCAATGAAGCTAATGTGGAGCCCTCCCCAACAAAAGCATCAGAAAACAGTGAAGCCACTGATCCCGCCACTTCTGTTCTTGAGTCTGCTGCCGGTCCCCAGTTCGACTATCATGTTGAGCACAGGCCTCAGGTACAGAAGCCAATCCCAAGATTGCCAAGGTTCCCAGGTCCTGCATCAGCACCTGGCTCCTTCAATATCAATGGCTTCAGGGTAGACAACACATTCTTCGATAGCTCCAGGAACCCCTACTCAAGGGAAAGGATATCATCTGATCGGTTCTGGAGCTATCCACAGCGAAGCTATTACTCATGCATTCTTTACAACCAAGGTCGCATCTTCCCACACAAGCGCCTTGACATTGAAGCTATAGCTGGTCTGCCCTGTCTGGAAGAAGCTCTGGATTGCTTCAAGGAAGTTGGACTGCTGCCGTTCGTTACTGACCAAGAGCATTGGAATGAAGACCTGCTGCTCCAATTCTATGCCACACTTCACATCCGCGGGTATAGCAGAGATCCGAAGACTTGGGTCCTGGAGTGGATGACTAGAAACGTTCATCACGAAGCCAAAGCCTTTGACATCATTGAGCTCACTGGCTTGCCAACTCCTGGCGATCTCTACGAGCATGGCTGTCAGCTGCATAGTGAAGCTATTGAGAGCATCTTTCAGAAGCCTGAACCTGGTATGAGTCAGATGCTCAGCATGATGAAGCCATTGCCCCAAGATGCTGCTTATCCCACGGAGTTATTCGTTGAAGACCTTGAGTATCTGCCAAGAACCATTTATCACATCATCAGGCGAACTCTCTGGCCCATCAAAGGGCACTCTCCAAATGCCAAGCTTGAGGGTGCAATGAAGACTTTGGTCTTCTATATACTTCATGGAAAATGCTTCAATGCACAGGACTTCTTCATTCGCCAACTTGCTGCATCAGGCTCTGATCTATTTGGCTTGAAGTTCTACGCCCCATGGGTAATGCGGCTAATCAAACTTCACTCCGATATCTCATATCAGCCATCTGCTCGCAATCATCGGATTTTTCTGCCTGATGTGGATATCTCTACTGAAGCCATCTATCCTGAGCCTGCCAAGGAACCTCTAAGTCTTCAAAATGTAGAGCATCAGAGTTTCTCTCAAAACATTGAAGGAGTTGAAGCAGTCACTCGGGTGTATCCTTTAGCTGGCACTACACGTGCACCACACCCTGCCTCCACTGAAGCCACTGATAGTACAACTGCTCCACAACCCAAGAAGCGCACTCGTGTTCTCAATGACCGAGAGCTTCTTGTGGCTCTTCATCAGAAACAGGATAGGCATCATGACTGGCTGAAGCGTCAGATGAAAAGCCTCTTGGTGGATGTTAATCGCATTCGCAATCTTGCCACCAAGAATGCTTTCGTTGCCCATGAAACATGTCGCTGCACATGGAAAGGGCTAACGATGATGTGTTCTGAAGATGATCTTCAAGAGGATGGCTTCACTGAGCGATTCAAGTTTGACTCCACACCTCCTTGAAGGGCCGTGCTGCGAGGAACTCCATCCCTTGAAGACTCTGAGTTCTCTTCCTCTGCTGCAACTATGACTGCCAGAGTTATCGAGGATGAAGACGATGCTACTTCACCGCCACCTCCTTCAGCATGCTTCGACTCTGCTCCAAGCTCTTCAGCACCGCCAAACACCACCAATGACCCTGCTGCTTCACCTACTCCTCATGGGGACGAGTAGATGCTCTATGTCTTCAAACCTTTTTGGTCCTTACTGACAAAAGGGGGAGAAGCATATGAGGTTGATAGTCTTCAAGCGGTTCCATATGGGTGGGTGCTTTATATTTTGCTTCGTGCTTACAACTCTCGTTTTGCTACATTTGGTTCTTTGAGTTGTAACAATTAAACTCGATGGTCGTCTGCTACTTATCTGCCACCTTGTTTTGCGATGATAAATTCCGCATGTGCGATGATAAATTCCGCACTTGGATCATTCTGCAGACTTCCATTTTCCATTATGCATGTCATTATCTTCATATACTTTCACATGCATAGTGGATTGTCATCATAAGTTGAAGTGGATCTCCACAAGTACAACCTTCCATGTGCATTTGCATTCCAAAAGAAAATTACTTATATGCACATCTTCAGGGGGAGCCCTTGCAACTTATGAAGACAATTCCTTATCCTTTACAATTTCACAGATTATATTCCCCGTTGAAAACTTCAACTAGTTTGTCATCAATCACCAAAAAGGGGGAGATTGTAAGTGCATCTAGTGCCACCCCTAGTTGGTTTTGGAGTATTGACGACAAACCTAGTTGAGGGACTAATGTGTTTGTGAGAATTGCAGGATAACACAGGTAGAAGTCCCTCATTGATTCGGTTTTCCTACCAGAGATGACCCCTAAAAATGTATGAAGACATTGAAGTCAAAGGTGGTATATGAAGATATTCACATTGAAGACTATGACAAGAGAAGACACCACATGAAGCCTAAGGAGCTCGAAGACTTAGATCTTTCATAGTTCTTTTTATTTTGTGTTGAGTCATAGGAACCACCGTACTGTTAAGTGGGGTCCAAGAGAACCAGTCAGAATGACTGAAGTGATGCCTAAACCAAAAACCTATGTCTTTGAGTGAAGACTATGAGAGCGAATCTTGTCCAGAGTCGGACAAGTCAGCTTTGCTTGCAGCCCAAGTAAAGTTGCCGTGTGAGTTTGAAATCTGACCGTTGGAACACGTGTCAGTTCCTTAGTGACCCAGGGTCATTTCGGACAAATCAGGTCGGGTTGCCAAGTGGCTATAAATAGCCCACCCCCTACAACCATAAACTGTTGGCTGCTCAGATTCAGAGTACGGCTTTTGTCATTTGAGAGCAACCCACCTCAAAGCCTTTGAGAGAGAATTCCTTGCGAGGATAAAGCCCTAACCACCCAGAGCCAAAGAGAATTAGGCATCACTTAAGTCTTATTGTCCGTGTGATCTGAAGACTTATTACACTTGAGGACTATGCATCCTCCAGCCGGTTAGGCGTCGCGTTCTGAGCATCCAAGAGACATTGTGGATTGCCGGTGAACGAAGTCTGTGAAGGTTTGGGAGTCTACCTTGAAGACTTACCAGAGTGATTGGGCGAGGTCTGTGTGACCTTAGCTCAAGGGGAATACGGTGAGGACTGGGTGTCCTGAGCTGTGTGTTCAGGACTGGGTGTCCGGGACCGTGTGTCCTAAGGTTTAATTACCTAGCCGCCCTAACCAGACGTACAGTTGTCACAGCAACTGGAACTGGTCCAACAAATCATTGTCTTCAACGAGTCACTGGTTTCTTCTTCCCTTCCCTTTACTTACTGTTACTCCTTGTGAAGTCATTGTATGTTTGCACTATCTTTTGTCTTCGCTGAGTGACTGCGTGTTCTGTCTGGCTTCACAATATGTTCCTACCTGATCCTTACTACATTGCTTCTATTAGTCATTGTGCTTTCACTCTATTGAATACTCGACTATAGCTTGCCTAGTGTAGTCTACCTTCCGCTGCAGGGTATTAGGTTTATTTCTATCGTTTGTCTTCACTCCCATGTTTTGAAGACTTTCATAAAAATCGCCTATTCACCCCCCTCTAGTTGATATAACGCACTTTCAGAACTGTCAAGGGGTTCCCATTATAACCCAACCGCGTAAGGAACGCAAAATCCGGGAACATAACACCGATATGACGAAAACTAGGGCGGCAAGAGTGGAACAAAACACCAGGCATAAGGCCGAGCCTTCCACCCTTTACCAAATATATAGATGCATTAATTAAATAAGGTATATTGTGATATCCCAACAAGTAAACATGTTCAAACAAGGAACAACATCTCCATGTTCCAACAAGGAACAAACTTCAAACTTCACATGCAACTAACAACGCTATAAGAGGGGCTGAGCAAAGCGGTAACATAGCCAAACAACGGTTTGCTAGGACAAGGTGAGTTAGAGGCTTGGTTCAACAACATGGGAGGCATGATAAGCAAGTGGTAGGTATCGTAGCATAGGCATAGCAAAAGAGCGAGCAACTAGCAAGCAAAGATAGAAGTGATTTCGAGGGTATGGTCATCTTTCCTGAAATCCCGCAAGGAAGAAGAACGAGTCCATGAACAAGACAAACGGACGTAGATGAACGGGTCCTCACAAACACAACGTTACCGGAACCAACCCGAAGAAGCAAACACCGGAAAGAAGCACACAACATAGTAAACAAACCACACATGAACATGGTATGATATGCGGGATGCGGGATGCGGTATGCGATGCATATGCATGATTTGGCAAGGAATGAATGAACCTTGCCTCAACTTGGAAATCCAAGGGTGCCACTGGAAATGTGAGATGAAATCGCTTGAAAACGATATAAAGATCACCGGAATTGGAGTTACGGTTTGGAAATGGCAAGCAATACAAATATGACCACGGTCTGCAATTTACAGCAAGTGACCATCTAAATGCAACAAGATGAACATGCTACATCACTCAAACATGGCAACAAAATACATGGCAGGGATCCTTGCATGATGCTTAACAAAAGATGAACACTGAGCTATGGCCAATTCATCCATTAACAGGTTCAAACAAGCATGGCAAAAGAGCAAACGGTAAACAGATTTCAGACTTAGTGAAATTAATACTTGTCTGGAATTTCAGATCAGGTAGCACACTTTGGAGCATGAAAACTATAAGCTACAGGAACTTAACATGGCAAAGCAAGGCATGGCATGGAGCTACTCAAAGAGCTTAACAAAAGTCCCTTAGCGACCTTGAGTCAAAAGGGATCAGAAAATACATTTGCAAGCATGTGAACATGGCAAAAACATAATCAGTTCTCAGACTTAGTGAAAAACTGGAGCATGCTGAAACAGATATCAAGTAGGCATGTTTACGAGCTCGATGCACTCACTACAGAGCATGACATGACAATCTAAGCATACACCCATCAAGAATACACATTATGCAAGCTAGACATGGCAAGAACAATAACATGGCATGCACGGATCAACTACAACATCATCGGCAAAATCGCTAACAAGTAGACAATCTGCCCAGATTCACGAAATGGCAAAAGTAGAGCTCGATTGACTCAAGCTAGGGTGCTCCATAATTGCAAACAAAGACATGGATGGATAGAGCACTACAAGATTAACAAAACATCCTTACTGATCATCCTCAAAAGAGGCACGGATCACTAGGAAACAACATGAACATATGGCATAGTGAGATAAACAGGCCAAGGACTTGGTGGAAATGCTAAGTCCCTGAAATCAGCATTAACAAGTGCACCACTTT
>NC_053023.1:300227364-300252705 GCF_003073215.2 Triticum urartu | reverse complement strand
ACTCGGTATCCTTATCCACCGCCGAAGCGGAATACATTGCCGCTGGTTCATGTTGTGCTCAATTACTTTGGATGACCCAAACTCTTAAAGATTATGGGATTTATGTGAAACATGTTCCACTGCTTTGTGACAATGAAAGTGCTATCAAAATTGGTCATAATCCTGTACAACATTCTCGAACTAAGCATATTGAAGTTCGTCATCATTTCATTCGAGATCATGTTGCTAAGGGTGACATTAATCTTAAGCACGTTCGCACCGATAAGCAATTAGCGGATATATTTACTAAACCTCTTGATGAGAAAGTATTTTGCAGGTTGAGAGGTGAATTGAACATCATTGATGCTTCGAACTTGGAGTAGAAACTCCATTGGATACATGCAAGACATGAGCTTATGACTAATCCATGATATATCTCTTATGATGACTATCTTATGTCTTGGATATATTTGTACCTTGCATGTTGTCTAACCCATGTAGGTGCTTGGTTGAATCTAATTCCATGAGATTGCGACTCACTCACATCTTGAGCAATCTCTACATCACCAAGACTCTACACAATGGGGTTGAAGACAAGGAAGCACAAAACCATTCAAACATATCCTTTGACAAATTCTATGTTGAGCTTCATGATTGTCATTTTGGATACACAAGTGCTCTTCCTTGCAAGAACTAACCCATGTAGGTAGATGAACTCAAACTCCAAGTGGTGCTCCCAACTCTTGATGAGCTACATCAACCTTGAGCACCCACACAAGTTCAACTACATGAGCAAGAACCACACCACCACCCAAGGTATGTTATTCCATCTTAGAGAAGCTTTACTCCAAGACATGAGTCAAAGCAACTCAACAAGATGTGAATACATCAAGATGCTTAAACGAAAAATGGTAACCCCATTTTGAGCTTAAACGATGAGTATGACCTATGATCAAGTGTTCTCACTTGACTCCTAAGTCAATATACTCTAACATAGGTGACTATGTCACCGCCCAACTCTAGATGAAGTTCTCTTGTGTTCTTTTCTGTGTTATTGCATTTTCTCATGCATGTTTAGTTTCTTTCTCTTTTTCAAAAAAAACTCCATCTAGATTTTTCAGTCTCTTCTCTTTTCTTTCTGTTTATGTTCTGCATTTTCTGCATTTAATTCCTTGCAAATCCTTCAGGTAATTCATTGCAAATCTTTGTGAGATCCTACATGTCTAGTGAGCTGAGGTGACAAGTGTTTTTCTCTGTGTGAACTCGGTTTCACCGACTTGTAATTTTCGGTCCAACCGAATCTTTTCGGTGCCACCGAAACATACCACTCGGTGCCACCGACTTCGCAACAGGAAAAACAGTTTGCCACTTGTTCTATATTTCTTCTGATCCAGCTCTACTCAATGAATCTTGTCCTCTACAAGCATCACAGTTTTATCCATTGCTTTGTGCTGAGTCTCAAGGACCAAACCTATACGACGGATTCCAGAAAGCCCTTCTTGGAAATTGATGTCAAAGGGGGAGAGAGAGATCACATCAAAGCTTGTGAAGAAGAGAGAGATTAGCGAATCTGGAGAGAAAAAGTCTCAAGGACCAAACCTACAAGAGAGAAAGTATTAAGGGGGAGAGAATACTCAAGGATCCTAGATGTCCCATATGCTTGATGCTTGATGTTCAAGAGGAGAGATGTCACATGTCTTTTTAGGGGGAAAGACATGTTCATTTGTATCTTTCAGCTCTGATTTGTTGTTCCTTATCTTCTCCCAATATCCCATGTAAGATTCTGGGGGAGCAAGACACCTAAGGGAAAGAAATCAGTCAAATTCATTGCATATCTTTATTCTTGGGGACATGTTGAATCCAATGTGGTACCTTGTACTCACTCTCTACATGTCATCCCAGTCTTGGTATTCTTGTGGTTTCTTTTGTTTGCTCTGGCTAGTGGATGTACCTGTGTTATCTAACTTTGTTTGTGCAGGTTCATTCCATCCTAAGCCAACTCAAGACCACAAGGTAAGTATATTCATCAAAATCATGAGTATGAGGAGTTCTTGCTTATGTACATACTGTTTGCAAGAAGGACTCATGAGCATGAAGGTATTTTCCTTGATAATATTTTGCTCTGATGCATATGGCCAAGATACATGTAACACATTGCCTACTCTATCATGGTTATGCTCTCACATGCCTCTATATTTCATATTTACATGAGTGCATACATGTAGGGGGAGCCTATGCTTGTTACATGTCCTTCCAAAGCTTTACTTGCTGTTCTTTATATCTTTATCTAAAGCTTTGATGTATGTTGCCATCAATTACCAAAAAGGGGGAGATTGAAAGCACAAGTGCTCCCTAGGTGGTTTTGGTAATTGATGACAACATATCTCTTGTTGGACTAATGTTTCTATCTAGTATGTTTCAGATAAGTTCAACAATGGAGTGGCATGGACTAAAGGTTGTGGGAACTCCTTCAAGATGCTAAGGACAAAGGATTGGCTAAAGCTTCAAGCTCAAGACTCTTCATTTTACATTTTAGTGATCCAAGATCACATTGAGTCCATAGGAAAAGCCAATACTATCAAGGAGGGATGAGGTGTTGCTTAATGAGCCTCTTGCTTCATGTGCTTAGTGATATGCTCCAAAATCCTCAGCTACTTTCCCACTTCCACATATGACCTAAACCCAAAGCCAAACTCGGACCTACCGGTTATTCCTATCCGGCGCCACCGAGTTTCACCTGTCATAGCCACTGCCAGAAACCCTAATCAGTTCGGTCTCACCGATGGGATCTCGGTCTCACCGAGATGGGCTTGCAAACTCTCTGTTACCTATTGCAATATTTTCGGTCCCACCGAGATATGCAATCGGCACACCGAGTTTGCTTGGCCAACTCTCTGGTTCACTTATTACCAAATCGGTCCACCGAGTTTGAGTAATCGGTCTAACCGAGTTTATTTTACCCTAACCCTAGCACATCGGTCCCACCCGAGTTGCAAGTCGGTCCCACCGAAAATCTCTAACGGTTCACTAGGTTTACCTTCGGTCCGACCGAGTTTAGTTGATTCGGTCCCACCGAGATTGGAAAACGTGTGTACGGTTGGATTTTGTGTGGAGGCTAATATATACCCCTCCACCTCCTCTTCATTCGTGAGAGAGCCATCAGAACACATACACAATTCCAACTCATATGTTCTGAGAGAGAACCACCTACTCATGTGTTGAGGCCAAGATATTCCATTCCTACCATATGAATCTTGATCTCTAGCTTTCCCCAAGTTGCTTTCCACTCAAACCTTCTTTCCACCAGATCCAAATCCTATGAGAGAGAGTTGAGTGTTGGGGAGACTATCATTTGAAGCACAAGAGCAAGGAGTTCATCATCAACACACCATTTGTTACTTCTTGGAGAGTGGTGTCTCCTAGATTGGCTAGGTGTCACTTGGGAGCCTCCGACAAGATTGTGGAGTTGAACCAAGGAGTTTGTAAGGGCAAGGAGATCGCCTACTTCGTGAAGATCTACCGCTAGTGAGGCAAGTCCTTCGTGGGCGATGGCCATGGTGGGATAGACAAGGTTGCTTCTTCGTGGACCCTTTGTGGGTGGTTGCTTCTTCGTGGACCCTTCGTGGGTGGAGCCCTCCGTGGACTCGCGCAACCATTACCCTTCTGGGTGGTTGCTTCTTCGTGGACCCTTCGTGGGTGGAGCCCTGTGTGACTCGCGCAACCGTTGCCCTTGGGTGGAGCCCTGTGTGGACTCGCGCAACCGTTACCCTTCGTGGGTTGAAGTCTCCATCAACGTGGATGTAGGATAGCACCACCTATCCGAACCACGGGAAAAACATCCGTGTCTCCAATTGCGTTTGAATTCTCCAAACCCTTCCCTTACATTCTTGCAAGTTGCATGCTTTACATTCCGCTGCTCATATACTCTTTGCATGCTTGCTTGATATGTATTGTGTATGTTGAAATTGTGCCTAAAACTCCACTCAAACCAAAAAGGCCTAAAAATTGCAACTTTAGCACTAAGTGTCTAATCACCCCCCCTCTAGACACATCTACTTCTAGATCCTACATCTTCTCACGAGAAGGCCATCCATAGCACTCACACTTTTCTTGAGCATTTTAGAGTGTCCACTTTAAGTTGTCTATGTACCACGTAAGCATCCAAGAAGTCCATAACTGAGGACACGGCTATTCGAATAGATCATGATAACCCTGCAAGGGTGTACTTCTTCACATATGCTCCCACCACTCATCACCATGTACACGTCATGTACCTCGGCAACCTTCAAGCGGAAGCCTGGTGAGGCTGTCGGCCATGACCTAACTAACCACACAAGACTCTGGTCCAGGTTTATCGCCTATTCGGGTTCCATCCGCAAGGAGATCCGGTCGGGGTGTCGCTCACGGCCCCAAACAATGTGTGCAGGGTTCCCAAGCCCACCTCGCCGGATGGATCTATGCTTGGTACACCGTGCCACTTGTGCCTAGTCTGTCCCAAGCCCACCTGGTCGGGTGCCACTTGGTAGACTACTAACACTACCTACAAACACCAGAAACTATTTGCAACTCCTGGACAGAGATCAAGTTTGGCTAATAAGTCGAGAGGGGCACTTAAGCATTCCAATGTGTCGTAGTAGCTAGTCATTGGACAACATACACGGAACTCAGTGCTTAAGGACGGCTCCAGTGAGACAACCCACCATGTACTCCTACATGGCCTCTCACCGCTACCTTTACCAAATCGTGTTCACACGCTTAACTCTCAGCACCAAGAAACTGCGTACCACTCCAATTCATTCCGAATGAATCAGACCTGACACAACTCTAAGCAATAGCAGGCATGGCATGGCAAGAACACAACATGGCTCAATCAACTCCTACACATGCTAGTGGGTTTTAACTATTTACTGTGGCAATGACAGATCATGCAGAGGAATGGGTTCAACTACCGCAGCATAAAGTAGCAGTTGAATCATTGTTGTCCTAATGCAATAAATGAGAGCAGGAGCGAGAGAGTAGGATTGTATCGGAATGAACAAGGGGGTTTGCTTGCCTGGTAGATCAACAGGGGCACTGCTCCATAGACAGGTACTCTGAAGCACGTCTCCGGAGCAGAACCTATCGAGAAGGAACGGTGTCGGACAATCAATACACAA
Source organism: Triticum urartu (assembly GCF_003073215.2). Taxonomy (NCBI): domain Eukaryota; kingdom Viridiplantae; phylum Streptophyta; class Magnoliopsida; order Poales; family Poaceae; genus Triticum; species Triticum urartu. Next base: position 300,247,570 of record NC_053023.1, on the reverse strand, counting down.
GCATATGCAACAATATGATGCATGAACATGGCATGTAGATGTGATGATGTTTGAGCTAATGCAGCTAGCATTCAAGTGATCGAAGTCCATTTGAACCAAGAATTCAAATGCAACTCCAAGTTAAGTCTTTATAAATGCCATTTATATGTTTTCACCTATACAGCAAGTGTAAGTTGGTTTGACATGCATGAAAATGGTACAGATGGATAGATTGCATTTTTCTGATAATTTTTCATATATAAATTATTTCAATCTGAGCTACGGTTGAATTTCTATGAATTTTTGAAGTTTATATCATTTTTTGGAATTTCCTGATTTAATTTAAAACCAGAAAAGAAATAATTGCGTCAGCACTGCGTCATGCTTGCGTCAACAAGTCAACAATGCTGACTGGTCAAACCTGACGTGTGGGGTCCACACGTCAGTGTCATAGTTAGTTAAAAGTGTTAATTAGATATTGAACTAATCCTAATAGAAACATTAGCAGGGCCGGGCCCCACCTGTCATTGACCCTGGGTAGTCAAACCCCAGGTCAACTGGGGTGGGGTTAGACTCGGTCAACCCCACCGGCGTTTAGCCGTCGGCGAGGCCGAACGCGGCGGAGGGGCTCGGGATCACCGTTCCGGCGACCAAAAGGATGGCGGAGACCACTGGGGCATAGCATGCGCTCGTCCGCACCGATTGGAGCAATTGGAAGAGGCGGGGGCGGCCGGAGCTCGCCGAAGCGAAGCTCGAGGCAGCAACCAGAGCACGGCCAAGGGCGGGCGAGGGCTGCGGTGCATGGGGAAGCGAGCGGAGAGGCTCTACGGCCTCCTGGCGTCACCAAGATCAGGGTGACGCGCTCAGCTGCGGGCTGCGGTGGCCAGGGCGACGGCGGCGACATGGACAGCGGCGGGGCGCTTTCGGCCATCTATGAAACGACTGGCTACAGGCGAGCGGCAAGCTACGGGGTTAGGGGGAAGGTTCATGGCCTCACAGTGAGCAACGAAGGGCTTGACGGCGAGTTCGGGGAGGTCCGGACGGCGACGAATTTGACGGTGGCGATCTGCGTGGCCGAGAGAAGACGACGGCGGTGGCGACGATACGGTGCGTCCCTGTTGCCTGGCTCGTCGAGGACGTACGGGACGTCGTGGCGGAGCTCTCGGGCACAGAGAGAGGTCGAGGGGGAGGCGGTGGCTGCGGCAACAGCGAGTGGCGACGACAGTGGTGTTCGGACGTCACGCGAGAAAGAGCGAGGGAGAGGAGGGTAGGCCAGGGGAGAGAGAGAGAGAGCGGTGCGGGGCAGTGCGTGGCCTCGCTTGGGGCATCCAGGCGTCGAGGGAGAGGGGCAGGCAGGCAGGAGGCACGGCGGCGCGCGCGCGTCGGCCACACGTTCCTTTTCTATTTTTCTGACATTTGTTTTGATTTAATAAAAATACCAAATCATTTTATTTAATTCTGTAAAATTTTGCAGGGACCTAAGAAATTAATCCAAAGCCCCTCACCAAAATTCAGAATTATTGGACAATATTTTGTATATATAAAAATATTTATCCAACGCAAATAAATATTGGATTAATTCCAAATGCCCAAAAATAATTACTTATGAGCTCTTTAAAATATTGGTTTGTTTTTATCTCTGTCCAATATTTTCAGAGAGCAACATGAGCATTTTCTTGGACCCTTTTGGAGCAATTTTTACTTGGGTCATTTTCAGAAATGATTCTGAGGGTTTCACAAATCCCCATTTCAAATTTAAATGGAATTTAAACATGATGCAAAGCATGAAGGGCTAGCCTAGGTCATACCAGAACTAGGGATGTGACACTCTACATCTTTTGGCACGAACATGTGTATTACCACGACCGAGATTCAATGAACCATTCACATAGGGTGCATGACCATGAAAGGTATTATTCATGTAAACAGAATAACCAGTATTCTCTAACTTAAATGAATAACTGTATTGCAATGAACATGATCTAATCATATTCATGCTCAACGTAGACACCTGATAACATTTATCTAGGTTCGATACTAATCCGAAGGCAGATGGAGCGTGCGATGGTGATCTCATCAACTTTGGAAACACACACATCGTCACCTCGCCCTTAGCCAGTCTCCGTTGAGTCCGTAGCTTTTGCTTCAAGTCACCAATAATAGCAAGTGAACCGGTATCCAATACCCAGGTGCTACCAGGAGTACTAGTGAGGTACACATTAATAACACGTATATACTTTGTTGAAGTTGCCAGCCTTCTTATCTACCATGCATTTGGGGTAATTCCGCTACCAGTGACCGTTCCCCTTACAATAGAAGCACTTAGTCTCAGGTTTGGGTTCAACCTTGGGTTCCTTCACTGGAGCGGCAACTGGTTTGCCATCCATGAAGTTTACCTTCTAGCCCTTGCCCTTCTTGAAACCAGTGGTCTTGTTAAACCATCAACACTTGATGCTCCTTCTTGATTTCTACCTTTTGCGTCTTAAGCACTGCGAACAGTTCCGGGATCAACTCCATCCCTTGCATGTCATAGTTCATCACGAAGATCTAGTAGCTTAGTGATAGTGGCTAGAGAACTCTATCAATCACTATCTTATCTGGAAGTTTAACTCCCACTTGATTTAAGTGATTGTAGCACCCAGACATTCTGGGCACATGCCCACTAGCTGAGCTATTCTCCTCCATCTTGTTGTCAAAAGAACTTGTCAGAGGTCTCATACCTCTCAACACAGGCATGAGCCTGAATTTCAGCTCTTGGAACATCTCATATGTCTTATGGCGTTCAAAATGTCATTGGAATCCCGATTCCAAGCTGTAAAGTATGGTGCACTAAACTATCAAGTAATCATCAGGATGTGTCTGTCAGATGTTCACAACATCCACAGACGATGTTGTAGGGGTTTGCACATCGAGCGGTGCATCAAAGACGTAAGCCTTCTGTCTAGCAGTGAGGACACTCCTCAGACTACGGACCCAGTCCACATCATTGCTTACAATATCTTTCAACTTGGTCTTTCTCTAGGAACATATTGAAACAGGGAGCTACAACGTGAGCTATTTATCTACAACATATTTGCAAAGATAATTTAGACTATGTTCATGATAATTAGGTTCATCTAATCAAATTATTTAATGAACTCCCACTCAGATAGACATCCCTCTAGTCATCTAAGTCAAACATGATCTGAGTCAACTAGGCCATGTCCGATCATCACGTGAGACGGACTAGTCAACATTGGTGAACATCTTCATGTTGATCGTATCTTCTATATGACTCATGCTCGACCTTTCGGTCTTCCGTGTTCCGAGGCCATGTCTATACATGCTAGGCTCGTCAAGTCAACCTAGGTGTATTGCGTGTGTAAATCTGGCTTACACCCGTTGTATTCGAACGTTAGAATCTATCACACCCGATCATCACGTGGTGCTTCAAAACAACGAACCTTCGCAACGGTGCACAGTTAGGGGGAACACTTTCTTGAAATTATTACGAGGGATCATCTTATTTAAGCTACCGTCGTTCTAAGCAAATAAGATGTAAAACATGATAAACATCACATGCAATCAAATAGTGACATGATATGGCCAATATCATTTGCTCCTTTTGTCTCCATCTTTGGGGCTCCATGATCATCGTTGTCACCGGCATGACACCATGATCTCCATCATCATGATCTCCATCATCGTGTCTTCTTGAAGTTGTCTCGTCATCTATTACTTCTACTACTATGGCTAACGCTTTAGCAATAAAGTAAAGTAATTACATGACGTTTAAGTTGACATACAGGTCATAAATAAATTAAGACAACTCCTATGGCTCCTGCCGGTTGTCATACTCATCGACATGCAAGTCGTGATTCCTATTACAAGAACATGATCAATCTCATACATCACATATATCATTCATCACATCCTTTTGGCCATATCACATCAGACGGCACATGCTGCAAAAACAAGTTAGACGTCCTCTAATTGTTGTTGCAAGTTTTTACGTGGCTGCTACAGGTATCTAGCAAGAACGATTCTTACCTATGCCAAAACCACAACGTGATATGCCAATTTCTATTTACCCTTCTCAAGGACCCTTTTCATCGAATCCGATCTGACTAAAGTGGGAGAGACAGACACCCGCTAGCCACCTTATGCAACTAGTGCATGTCAGTCGGTGGAACCAGTCTCACGTAAGAGTACGTGTAAGGTCGGTCCGGACCACTTCATCCCACGATGCCGCCGAATCAAGATAAGACTAGTAACGGCAAGTAAATTGACAATATCGACGCCCACAACTGTTTTGTGTTCTACTCGTGCATAGAAACTACGCATAGACCTAGCTCTGATACCACTGTTGGGGATCGTAGCACAAATTTAAAATTTTCAACGCATCACCAAGATCAATCTATGGAGTAATCTAGCAACGAGGGTAAGGGGAGTGCATCTACATACCCTTGTATATCACTAAGCGGAAGCGTTGCAAGAACGCGGATGAAGGAGTCGTACTCCCAACGATTCAGATCGTGGTTGATTCGGATCTACGCGCCGAACCACGACGCCTCCGTGTTCAACACACGTGCAGCCCGGTGACGTCTCCCATGCCTTGATCCAGCAAGGGGAGAAGGAGAGGTTTGGGAAGACTCCATCCAGCAGCAGCACGACGGCGTGGCGGTGGTGGAGGAGCGCGGAACTCCACCAGGGCTTCTCCAAGCACTACGAGAGACGAGGAGGGAGAGAGGTAGTGCTGCGCCAAGAGAGAGATCAAATCGTGTGTTGGGCAGCCCCCATACCTCAAGTATATATAGGGGGAGGGGAGGGGGCTGCGCCCCCTCTAGGGTTCCCACCCCAAGGGGTGCGGCAGCCCTAGATCCCATCTAGGGTGGCGGCCACAAGGGGGAGAGGGGGAGGTGCACCTGGGGTGGGCCTTAGGGCCCATCTGCCCTAGGGTTTGCCCCCTCCCCTCTTGGAGGCGCCTTGGGCCTTGGTGGGAGGCGCCCCATCCCACCTAGGGGCTGGTACCTTCCCACTATTGGCCCATGTAGGCCTCCGGGGCTGGTGGCCCCTCCCGGTGGTCCCGGTACGTTACCGATAGCACCCGAAACTTTTCCAGTGACCAAAACGGGACTTCCCATATATAAATCTTTACCTCCGGACCATTCCGGAACTCCTCGTGACGTCCGGGATCTCATCCGGGACTCTGAAAAACATTCGCTAACTGCGTACATACTTTCCCTATAACCCTAGCGTCATCAAACCTTAAGTGTGTAGACCCTACGGGCTCGGGAGTCATGCAGACATGGCCGAGACAACTCTCCGGTCAATAAACAACAGCGGGATCTAGATACCCATGTTGGTTCCCACATGCTCCACGATGATCTCATTGGATGAACCACGATGTCAAGGATTCAATCAATCCCGTATACAATTCCCTTTGTCTATCGGTACGATACTTGCCCGAGATTCGATCGTCGGTATCCCGATACCTTGTTCAATCTCGTTACCGGCAAGTCTCTTTACTCGTTCCGTAACACATCATCCCGTGATCAACTCCTTGGTCACATTGTGCACATTATGATGATGTCCTACCGAGTGGGCCCAGAGATACCTCTCTGTTACACGGAGTGACAAATCCCAGTCTCGATTCGTGCCAACCCAACAGACACTTTCGGAGATACCCGTAGTGCACCTTTATAGCCACCCAGTTATGTTGTGACGTTTGGCACACCCAAAGCACTCCTACGGTATCTGGGAGTTGCACAATCTCATGGTCTAAGGAAATGATACTTGGCATTAGAAAAGCTTTAGCATACGAACTTACACGATCTTGTGCTAGGCTTAGGATTGGGTCTTGTCCATCACATCATTCTCCTAATGATGTGATCCTGTTATCAACGGCATCCAATGTCCATGGTCAGGAAACCATAACCATCTATTGATCAACGAGCTAGTCAACTAGAGGCTTACTAGGGACATGGTGTTGTCTATGTATCCACACATGTATCTGAGTTTCCTATCAATACAATTCTAGCATGGATAATAAAAGATTATCATGAACAATGAAATATAATAATAACTAATTTATTATTGCCTCTAGGGCATATTTCCAACAGTCTCCCACTTGCACTAGAGTCAACAATCTAGTTCACATCGCCATGTGATTAACACTCACAGGTCACATCGCCATGTGACCAACATCCAAAGAGTTTACTAGAGTCAATAATCTAGTTCACATCACTATGTGATTAACACTCAATGAGTTCTGGGTTTGATCATGTTATGCTTGTGTGAGAGGTTGTAGTCAATGGGTCTGCAATATTCAGATCCCTATGTATTTCGCAAAACTTTATGTCATATCGTAGATGCTGCTACCACGTTCCACTTGGAGCTATTCCAAATTGTTGCTCCATTATACGTATCCGGTATGTCTACTCAGAGCTATCCGGATAGGTGTTAAGCTTGCATCGACGTAACTCTTTATGTTGAACTCTTTATCACCTCCATAACCGAGAAACATTTCCTTATTCCTCTAAGGATAATTTTTGACCGCTCTCTGGTGATCCACTCCTAGATCACCTTTGTACCCTCTTGCCAGACATGTGGCAAGGCACACATTAGGTGCGGTACTCAGCATGGCATACCATATAGAGCCTATGACAAAAGCATAGGGGACGACCTTCGTCCTTCCTCTTTCTTCTGCCGTGGTCAAGCTTTGAGTCTTACTCAACTTCACACCTTACAACTCAGGTAAGAACCACTTCTTTGACTGATCTATTTTGAACTCCTTCAAAAACATGTCAAGGTGTGCGTTCTTTGAAAGTATCATCAGGCGTCTTGATCTATTTCTATAGATCTTGATGCCCAATATGTAAGCAACTTTATCCAGGTCTTCCTTTGAAAAACACTCTTCAAACAACCATTTATGCTTTCCAGAAATTCTACATTATTTCGAATCATCAATGTGTCATCCACATATACTTATCAGAAATGTTGTAGTGCTCCCACTCACTTTCTTGTAAATACAAGTTTCTAGCAAACATTGTATAAACCTAAAAGCTTTGATCACTCCATCAAAGCATATATTCCGACTCCGAGATGCTTGCTCTAGTCCATAGAAGGATTGCTGGAGCCAGCATACCTTTTAGCATCTAGGATCGACAAAACCTTTTATTGTATCACATACAACCTTTTCTTACGAAAACTGGTAAGAAAACTTGTTTTGACATCCATTTGTCAGATTTCATAATCGAAAAATACAGCTAATGCTAACATGATTCCGACGGACTTAAGCATCGCTACGGGTGAGAAATTCTCATCGTAGTCAACTCCTTGAACTTGTGAAAAGACTCTTTCCCACAAGTCGAGCTTCATAGACGGTAACATTACCGCCCATGTCCGTCTTCTTCTTAAAGATCCATTTATCTCAATGGCTCGCCGATCATCGGACAAGTCCACCAAAGTCCATACTTTGTTCTGATACATGGATCCTATCTCGGATTTCATGGCTTCTAACCATTTGTTAGAATACGGGCCCACCATCGCTTCTCCATAGCTCGTAGGTTCATTGTTGTCTAACAACATGATATCTAAGACAGGATCACCGTACCACTCAGGAGTAGCACATATCCTTGTCGACCTACAAGGTTCGATAGCAACTTGATCCGAAGCTTCATGATCACTGTCATTAACTTCCTCTTCAATCGACATAGGTGCCACAGAAACATCTTTCTGTGTTGCCATCACTCTCTGGTTGAAGTAAAGGTTCGACAACCTCATCAAGTTCTATCTTCCTCCCACTCAATTCTTTTTGAGAGAAACTCCTTCTCGAGAAAGGACCCGTTCTTAGCGACAAACAATTTGCCCTCGGATCTGAGATAGAAGGTATACCCAACTGTCACCTTTGGGTATCCTATGAAGATGTGTTTGTCCGCTTTGGGTTCGAGCTTCTCCGGCTGAAGCCTTAAGCATCGCAGCCCCAAACATTAAGAAACGACAACTTTGGTTTCTTGCCAAACCAATGTTCATACGACGTCGTCTCAACAGACTTATATGGTGTCCTATCTAAAGTGAATGCAGCTGTCTCTAATGCATAACCTCAAAATAATAGCGGTAGATCGGTAAGAGACATCATAGATCGCACCATATCTCATAAGGTTCGATTACGACGTCCGGACACACCATTACCCTATGGTGTTCCAGGTGGCTTCAACTGTGAAACAATTCCACAATGTCTTAAGTGTTTGCCAAACTCATAACTCAGAAATTCTCATTGATCAGATCGTAGGAATTTGATCTTCTTGTTATGATGATTCTTAACTTCACTCTGAAATCGCTTGAACTTTTCAAACGTTTCAGACTTGTGCTTCATTAAGTAAATATACCTATATCTACTCAAATCGTCAGTGAAGATGAGAAAATAGCGATATCCACCGCACGCTTCAATTCTCATTGGATCACACGCATCAGCATGTATGATTTCCAACAAGTCACTTGCCCGTTTCATTGTACCTGAAACAGGGTCTTAGTCATCCTGCCCATGAGGCATGGCTCGCATGTGTCAAGCGATTCAAAATCAAGTGACTCCAAACATCCATCGACATGGAGTTTCTTCATGCATCTTACGCCAATATGACCTAAGCGGCAGTGCCACAAGAAAGTGGTACTATCATTATTAACTCTACATCTTTTGGCGTGAACATGTGTATTACCACGACCGAGATTCAATGAACCATTCACATAGGGTGCATGACCATGAAAGGTATTATTCATGTAAACAGAATAACCAGTATTCTCTAACTTAAATGAATAACCGTATTGCAATGAACATGATCTAATCATATTCATGCTCAACGTAGACACCTGATAACATTTATCTAGGTTCAATACTAATCCCGAAGGCAGATGGAGCGTGCGATGGTGATCTCATCAACTTTGGAAACACTTCCAACACACATCGTCACCTCGCCCTTAGCCAGTCTCCGTTTAGTCCGTAGCTTTTGCTTCAAGTCACCAATAATAGCAACTGAACCGGTATCCAATACCCAGGTGCTACCAGGAGTACTAGTGAGGTACACATTAATAACACGTATATACTTTGTTGAAGTTGCCAGCCTTCTTATCTACCATGCATTTGGGGTAATTCCGCTACCAGTGACCGTTCCCCTTACAATAGAAGCACTTAGTCTCGGGTTTGGGTTCAACCTTGGGTTCCTTCACTGGAGCGGCAACTGGTTTGCCATCCATGAAGTTTCCCTTCTAGCCCTTGCCCTTCTTGAAACCAGTGGTCTTGTTAAACCATCAACACTTGATGCTCCTTCTTGATTTCTACCTTTTGCGGTCTTAAGCACCGCGAACAGCTCCGGGATCAACTCCATCCCTTGCATGTCATAGTTCATCACGAAGATCTAGTAGCTTAGTGATAGTGGCTAGAGAACTCTATCAATCACTATCTTATCTGGAAGTTTAACTCCCACTTGATTTAAGTGATTGTAGCACCCAGACATTCTGAGCACATGCTCACTAGCTGAGCTATTCTCCTCCATCTTGTTGGCAAAAGAACTTGTCAGAGGTCTCACACCTCTCAACACGGGCATGAGCCTGAAATCCCAATTTCAGCTCTTGGAACATCTCATATGTTCTATGGCGTTCAAAACGTCATTGGAATCCCGATTCTAAGCCGTAAAGTATGGTGCACTAAACTATCAAGTAGTCATCAGGATGTGTCTGTCAGGTGTTCACAACATCCACAGACGACGTTGTAGGGGTTTGCACATCGAGCGGTGCATCAAAGACGTAAGCCTTCTGTGTAGCAGTGAGGACACTCCTCGGACTACGGACCTAGTCCGCATCATTGCTTACAATATCTTTCAACTTAATCTTTCTCTAGGAACGTATTGAAACAGGGAGCTACAACGTGAGCTATTTATCTACAACATATTTGCAAAGACAATTTAGACTATGTTCATGATAATTGAGTTCATCTAATCAAATTATTTAATGAACTCCCACTCAGATAGACATCCCTCTAGTCATCTAAGTGAAACATGATCCGAATCGACTAGGCCGTGTCCGATCATCACGTGAGACGGACTAGTCATCAACGGTGAACATCTCATGTTGATCGTATCTTCTATACGACTCATGTTCGACCTTTCGGTCTTCCGTGTTCCGAGGCCATGTCTGTACATGCTAGGCTCGTCAAGTCAACCTAAGTGTTTCGCATGTGTCCCGAGGCCATGTCTGTACATGCTAGGCTCGTCAACACCCGTTGTATTCGAACGTTAGAATCTATCACACCCGATCATCACGTGGTGCTTCGAAACAACGAACCTTCGCAACGGTGCACAGTTAGGGGGAACACTTTCTTGAAATTTTAGTGAGGGATCATCTTATTTAAGCTACCGTCGTTCTAAGCAAATAAGATGTAAAACATGATAAACATCACATGCAATCAAATAGTGACATGATATGGCCAATATCATTTTGCTCCTTTTGATCTCCATCTTCGGGGCTCCATGATCATCGTTGTCACCGGCATGACACCATGATCTCCATCATCATGATCTCCATCATCGTGTCTTCTTGAAGTTGTCTCGTCATCTATTACTTCTACTACTATGGCTAACGCTTTAGCAATAAAGTAAAGTAATTACATGATGTTTATGTTGACACGCAGGTCATAAATAAATTAAGACAACTCCTATGGCTCCTGCCGGTTGTCATACTCATCGACATGCAAGTCGTGATTCCTATTACAAGAACATGATCAATCTCATACATCACATATATCATTCATCACATCCTTTTGGCCATATCACATCACAAGGCATATGCTGCAAAAACAAGTTAGACGTCCTCTAATTGTTGTTGCAAGTTTTTACGTGGCTGCTATAGGTTTCTAGCAAGAACGTTTCTTACCTACGCGAAAACCACAACGTGATATGCCAATTTATATTTACCCTTCATAAGGACCCTTTTCATCGAATCCGATCCGACTAAAGTGGGAGAGACAGACACCCGCTAGCCACCTTATGCAACTAGTGCATGTCAGTCGGTGGAACCAGTCTCACGTAAGAGTACGTGTAAGGTCGGTCCGGGCCGCTTCATCCCACGATGCCGCCGAATCAAGATAAGACTAGTAACGGCAAGTAAATTGACAATATCGATGCCCACAACTGCTTTGTGTTCTACTCGTGCATAGAAACTACGCATAGACCTAGCTCATGATGCCACTGTTGGGGAACGTAGCAGAAATTTCAAAATTTTCTACGCATCACCAAGATCAATCTATGGAGTAATCTAGCAACGAGGGAAGGAGAGTGCATCTACATACCCTTGTAGATCGCTAAGCGGAAGCGTTCAAGTGAACGGGGTTGATGGAGTCGTACTCGTCGTGATCCAAATCACCGATGATCCTAGCGCCGAACGGACGGCACCTCCGCGTTCAACACACGTACGGAACGGAGACGTCTCCCACTGCCTTGATCCAGCAAGGAGGAAGGAGAGGTTGAGGAAGAGAGTCCAACAGCAGCACGACGCGTGGTTGATGGAGTGGCAGTTCTCCGGCAGGGCTTCGCCAAGCTCACGCGGAGGAGGAGAGGTATTGGAGGGGAGGGGCTGCGCCAGGTTCAAGGGTGTGGCCGCCCTCCCACCCCTCCACTATTTATAGGTGGGGAGAGAGGGGGCCGGCCCCCCTAGATCCCATCTAGGGTTGGGGGCGGCGGCCAAGGGGGGGAGGAGTGCCTCCCAAGTCAAGTGGAGGCCCTCCCCCTTAGGGTTTCCCCTCTCCCATGCGCATGGGCCTTGGGGGGGCTGGTGCCCTTGGCCCATTAAGGTTAGGGCGCCCCCCTACAGCCCATGCTGCTGTATTGGACGTGGTGGAACATTTTCCGGACCTCCGGACCCCTCCGGAATCCTCCGGAACCTTCCGGAAGCTTCCCGGTACAATACCGGAAAAAACCGAACTTTTCCCGGAACCCGAACAACAACTTCCATATATAAATCTTTACCTGCACCATTCCGGAACTCCTCTTGACTTCTGGGATCTCATCCGGGACTCCGAACAACATTCGCTAATCACATACAAGTCTCCTAATAACCCTAGCGTCATCGAACCTTAAGTGTGTAGACCCTACGGGTTCGGGAACCATGCAGACATGACCGAGACAACTCTCCGGCCAATAACCAACAGCGGGATCTGGATACCCATGTTGGCTCCCACATGTTCCACGATGATCTCATCGGATGAACCACGATGTCGAGGATTCAATCAATCCCGTATTCAATTCCCTTTGTCCAGCGGTATTGTACTTGCCCGAGATTCGATCGTCGGTATCCCGATACCTTGTTCAATCTCGTTACCGGCAAGTCTCTTTACTCATGGTAACACCATCATCCCGTGATCAACTCCTTGGTCACATTGTGCCACATTAAGAATGATGTTCCTACCGAGTGGGCCAGAGATACCTCTCCTGTACACGGAGTGACAAATCCCAGTCTCGATTCGTGCCAACCCAACAGACACTTTCGGAGATACCTGTAGTGTACCTTTATAGCCACCCAGTTACGTTGTGACGTTTGGCACACCCAAAGCACTCCTACGGTATCCGGGAGTTGCACAATCTCATGGTCTAAGGAAATGATACTTTGACATTAGAAAAACTTTAGCATACGAACTACATGATCTTGTGCTAGGCTTAGGATTGGGTCTTGTCCATCACATCATTCTCCTAATGATGTGATCCCGTTATCAACGACATCCAATGTCCATGGTCAGGAAACCGTAACCATCTATTGATCAACGAGCTAGTCAACTAGAGGCTTACTAGGCACATGGTGTTGTCTATGTATCCACACATGTATCTGAGTTTCCTATCAATACAATTCTAGCATGGATAATAAACGGTTATCATGAACAAGGAAATATAATAATAACCAATTTATTATTGCCTCTAGGGCATATTTCCAACATCGCCTCCCCAGTTGGGGCACCTTCCTTTTTGTCTCCCCACTGAAGGAGCATCTTCTTCTTCCTCTCTCGTCTTCGGGGAGGAGTGTGTCGCAGAGTTATCGGACGATGAGTCCGATGACGCCTGGCGTCGGGAACTCTTTCGGGTTCCCTTGGCCTTCTTGGTCTTCTCCGGCACCTTGTAAGGAGCCGGAGTCAGCATCTTCGTCAGAGAGCGTCTGCTGGGCCTTCGGGCAAAGGAGCCGGACAGTCGATCTGTCCACCGTCTCCTGCCAGTCCTGTCAAAGGTACGGGAGCTTAGATCCCGCATAGAGTCAAACTATGAAAAACAAGTATCCTGTGAGAGGTAAAACAGCTTACCGCGCTGGCTTGGCGCTTCGCGCAGAATCCGCGATCCTCGGTAGTGGGAGGGGGAACCTCGGCACCCTTGAATAGCACCTTCCAGGCATCCTCGTGAGTTGTGTCGAAGAGCCTGTTCAGAGTTCGGTGCTGGGCCGGGTCGAACTCCCACAAGTTGAAAGCCCGTTGTTGGCACGGGAGGATCCGGCGGATGAGCATGACCTGGACTACGTTGACGAGTTTGAGCTTCTTGTTCACCATGTTTTGAATACATGTTTGGAGTCCGGTCAGCTCTCCGAACTACCCCAGGACAGGCCCTTCTCTTGCCTAGGAGGTGAGCCGCGTGGGGATGCCAGATCGGAACTCGGGGGCCGCTGCCCATTTAGGGTCACGCGGCTCGGTGATGTAGAACCACCCCGATTGCCACCCCTTTACGGTCTCCACGAAGGAGCCCTCGAGCCATGTGACGTTGGGCATCTTGCCCACCATGGCGCCTCCGCACTCCGCCTGGCGGCCGCTCACTACCTTCGGCTTGACATTGAAGGTCTTCAGCCATAAGCCGAAGTGGGGCTTGATGCGGAGGAAGGCCTCGCACACGACGATAAACGCCGAGATGTTGAGGATGAAGTTCGGGGCCAGATCGTGGAAATCCAGGCCGTAGTAGAACATGAGCCCCTGGACGAATGGGTGGAGAGGGAATCCCAGTCCGGAGGAAATGGGTAAGGAACACTACCCTCTCATGGGGCCTGGGGTGGGGATGAGCTGCCCCTCATCTGGGAGCCGGTGCGCGATGTCGTCGGGCAGGTATCCGGCTCTCCTCAGCTTCTTGATGTGTCCCTCCGTGACGGAGGAGACCATCCACCTGCCTCCCGCTCCGGACATGGTTGGAGAAGGTCGAGGTGGGAAATGCGGACTTGGGCGCTGGAGCTCGAGTGTGCGAAAATGGATGAGCAAAGGAGGAAGAAGGCGTGGATGAAAAGGTGAATCCTTATCCCTTTATATGGGCGGCCAAAACTATGCGCCCCCACTAGCCTGGTAAAACTCGCTTATCCCCCAAGCGTCGTAATCGATGGCGCAGTTGGGTTACCCACGCCCGTATATTGATGAGAATCGTAATTAGGGAACACGATCTCTGCTTTGACAAGACGTGTCAAAAACCGCCTCGCGTTATGTGTGGAGCTGGTTAAGAAAAACGGTTCGAATAATCACCGCCATGGCTGATGTCATGTTGCCAAAGCGTGTCAGCAGATTAAGATTTGTGGAAATATTATTCTCTCTACGGTGGTATGTGGAATTTATTTTGCAGGGTCGGACACTATCCTGGTATTCAAACTCTTCTGTGATATGTTCGGAGGAGGAACCCGCCTTGCAATGCCGAAGACAACACTGCGCGCCGGACTCATCGTCATTGAAGCCTGGTTCAGGGGCTACTGAGGGAGTCCTGGATTAGGGGGTCTCCGGACAGCCGGACTATATCCTTTGGCCGGACTGTTGGACTATGAAGATACAAGATTGAAGACTTCGTCTCGTGTCCGGATGGGACTCTACTTGGCGTGGAAGGCAAGCTAGGCAATACGGATATGTATATCCTCCTCCTTTGTAACCGACCTTGTGTAACCCTAGCCCCCTCCGGTGTCTATATAAACCGGAGGGTTTTAGTCCGTAGGACAACATACAATCATACCATAGGCTAGCTTCTAGGGTTTAGCCTCTCTGATCTCGTGGTAGATCTACTCTTGTACTACCCATATCATCAATATTATCAAGCAGGACGTAGGGTTTTACCTCCATCAAGAGGGCCCGAACCTGGGTAAAACATGTGTCCCCTGCCTCCTGTTACCATCCGCCTAGACGCACAGTTCGGGACCCCCTACCCAAGATCCGCCGGTTTTGACACCGACAACTAACCATAGCAAGAAACATATGGATCCAAATCAACCCCTTACGAAGCAACTCATAAACTAGGGTTTAAGCTTCTATCACTCTAGCAACCCATCATCTACTTATTTCCCAATGCCTTCCCTAGGCCCAAATAATGGTGAAGTGTCATGTAGTCGACGTTCACATGACACCACTAGAGGAAAGACAACATACATCTCATCAAAATATCGAACGAATACCAAATTCACATGACTACTTATAGCAAGACTTCTCCCATGTCCTCAGGAACAAACTAACTACACACAAATCATATTCATGTTCATAATCAGAGGGGTATTAATATGCAGAAAGGATCTGAACATTTGATATTCCACCGAATAAACCAACTAGCATCAACTACAAGGAGTAATCAACACTACTAGTAACCCACATGTACCAATCTGAGGTTTTGAGACAAAGATTGGATACAAGAGATGAACTAGGGTTTGAGATGAGATGGTGCTGGTGAAGATGTTGATGGAGATTGACCCCCTCCCGATTAGAGGATCGATGGTGATGACGATGGTGATGATTTCCCCCTCCTGGAGGGATGTTTCCCAGGCAGAACAGCTCCGCCGGAGCCCTAGATTGGTTCCGCCAAGGTTCCGCCTCGTGGAGGCGGAGCCTCGTCCCGTGAGCTTGCTTATGATTTTTTCCCGGACGAAAGACCTCATATAGCAGAAGATGGGCACCAGAGGGCTGCCAAGGGGCCCACGAGGCAGGGGGTAGGGCGCGTCCCCCAACCTCGTGGATGGTGGGTAGCCCCCCTCTGATGCTTCCTTCACCCAATATTTTTTATATATTCTAAAAATGACTCCCATGGAGTTTCAGGACTTTTGGAGCTGTGCAGAATAGGTCTCTAATATTTGCTCCTTTTCTAGCCCAGAATTCCAACTGCCGGTATTCTCCTTCTTCATGTAAACCTTGTAAAATAAGAGAGAATAGGAATAAGTATTGTGACATAATGTGCAATAATAGCCCATAATGCAATAAATATCGATATAAAAGCATGATGCAAAATGGACGTATCACACATCATCTATTTAACCTAGATATGTGTGATGTTACTACCTATATATGTTACTCCCACTGTGGGTAGTCTTAGACTACCCACAGTGGGAGTAAGGGCATCTCCAACAGTTTGTATGTTAGCTTGTTGGTAAAATATGACATGTCATCAACCAACACCTTAACATACAACAACTCCAATGGATAGTATCTAGTTTGCCCAGTAGGACGTGAGATAATAAATAAGGTGCTCTCTCATTCTACATTGGAGCTTGTGCAAGGGGTGTTGGTTCATGTACATACAACCTTGCTATCTTCCCTCATTTATTGTATGACACATCATCAAAAATCCTATGTGGCAAAGTCTACCGACAATTATCTTACAACCATTGGAGATGCCCTAACATATATAGGTAGTAACATCACACATATCTAGGTTAAATAGATGATGTGGCAAGCAATAAATGAAGAAATGGAGAAAGTGGTAACATAGCTAGTTACTAGTAGTATGAGTAACATCACACACATATCAAGGCAAAATGAGTCTATAGCCTAATAAATGAAGTGTTGCATGTTACCACACATATGTTACTCCCCACTATAGAGGTAGTAACATAGACTAGTAACATGTGCATGTTACTAGTCTATGTTACTACCCATTGTGGCCAGTCTAACTAGCTATGTTACCACTTTCCTCTCTTTCTTCATTTATTGCTTGCCACATCAATCTATTTTATCTAGATACGTGTGATGTTACTACCTATGTTACTCCCACTGTGGGTAGTCTAAGTAGGCTATAAGGAATAGAATAATATATATGTGCTTATTAGTTGGAGGAAAGAGAAGAGAAGCGGGCTCTTGGTTAGTAGAGCCAGCTGCAACACGAGACCCAAGACACTTTGTGAGGATGTAAGGTGGGCCAACTATTGATAAACTAGTACGTATATAAAACTTATTATTGTACATGCCCGCTAAGAGGTTGGCTGTATATGACATGGCAACTTCTTATAGCCGACCCTTGGCTGTATTATTAACCATGCTCTTAGTGAGGTAGCTAGTATATCATAGACGACTAGCTAGTATCAGACACTAGCCACAGTGGGAGTAACTTCAGCAGTAACATCGACTCCAACTCAGCAAACTTGCTTATGTGGCAATAAGTTAATGAGGAGAGAGATAGTTTCAAATAACTTAGCTAGTTACTGTAACATCACATGTCCCAATGCAATATAGTCTATAACCTAATAAATGAAGCTTTGCATGACACTACACTTATGTTACTACCCACTATGAAGGTAGTAACATATATAGTCTAGGGATATGTGTATGTTACTATTGTACTCTCCATTGTGGCTAGTCTCATACTCCCTCGTTTCCGGTTTAACTGTGTGCCACATCATCCAAAAAGTCTAGTTGGCATGCATCGTACCGCTTGATACTCCCATATTACGACCAGCCTTATTAGGGTGGCCATAGTGGGGGTATCATAGCCGGTATATCATGCACTCGGGAATATAAAATATGATGATGTGGCAAAGAAGCAGTAACATATGTAGATTACCGTAATGATACGTCTCCAATGTATCTATAATTTTTGATTATTCCATGCTATTATATTATCTGTTTTGGATGTTTATGGGCTTTATTATACACTTTTATATTATTTTTGGGACTAACCTATTAACCGGAGGCCCACGCCCAAATTGCTGTTTTGCCTATTTCAGTGTTTCGAAGAAAAGGAATATCAAACGGAGTCCAAACGGAATGAAACCTTCGGGAGAGTTATTTTTGGAACGGAAGCAATCCAGGAGACTTGGAGTAGACGTCAGGGAAGCTTCGAGGTGGCCACGAGGCAGGGAGGCGCGGCCTGCCCCCTGGGCGCGCCCCCACCCTCGTGGGCCCCTCGTGGCTCCCCTGACTGACTTCTTTCGCCTATATATATCAATATACCCTAAAAACATCGGGAACAGAATAGATCGGGAGTTCCGCCGCCAGAAGCCTCCGTAGCCACCGAAAACCAATCTAGACCCGTTCCGGCACCCTGCCGGAGGGGGGAATCCCTCTCCGGTGGCCATCTTCATCATCCCGGCTCTCCATGACGAGGAGGGAGTAGTTCACCCTCGGGGCTGAGGGTATGTACCAGTAGCTATGTGTTTGATCTTCTCTCTCTCTCGTGTTCTTGATGACGATCTTGATGTATCGCGAGCTTTGCTATTATAGTTGGATCTTATGATGTTTCTCCCCCTCTATCTCTTGTGATGAATTGAGTTTTCCCTTTGAAGTTATCTTATCGGATTGAGTCTTTAAGGATTTGAGAACACTTGATGTATGTCTTGCATGTGCTTATCTGTGGTGACAATGGGATATCACGTGATCCACTTGATGTATGTTTTGGTGATCAACTTGCGAGTTCCGTGACCTCGTGAACTTATGCATAGGGGTTGGCACACGTTTTCGTCTTGACTCTCTGGTAGAAACTTTGGGGCACTCTTTGAAGTTCTTTGTGTTGGTTGAATAGATGAATCTGAGATTGTGTGATGCATATCGTATAATCATACCCACGGATACTTGAGGTGACATTGGAGTATCTAGGTGACATTAGGGTTTTGGTTGATTTGTGTCTTAAGGTGTTATTCTAGTACGAACTCTAGGATAGATTGAACGGAAAGAATAGCTTCGTGTTATTTTACTACGGACTCTTGAATAGATCGATCAGAAAGGATAACTTTGAGGTGGTTTCGTACCCTACCATAATCTCTTCGTTTGTTCTCCGCTATTAGTGACTTTGGAGTGACTCTTTGTTGCATGTTGAGGGATAGTTATATGATCCAATTATGTTATTATTGTTGAGAGAACTTGCACTAGTGAAAGTATGAACCCTAGGCCTTGTTTCAACACATTGCAATACCGTTTGCTCACTTTTATCATTAGTTACCTTGTTGTTTTTATATTTTCAGATTACAAAAACCTTTATCTACCATCCATATTGCACTTGTATCACCATCTCTTCGCCGAACTAGTGCACCTATACAATTTACCATTGTATTGGGTGTGTTGGGGACACAAGAGACTCTTTGTTATTTGGTTGCAGGGTTGTTTGAGAGAGACCATCTTCATCCTACGCCTCCCACGGATTGATAAACCTTAGGTCATCCACTTGAGGGAAATTTGCTACTGTCCTACAAACCTCTGCACTTGGAGGCCCAACAACGTCTACAAGAAGAAGGTTGTGTAGTAGACATCAAGCTCTTTTCTGGCATGCCGGGGAGGTTAGCGCTTGAAGGTATATCTTTAGATCTTGCAATCGAATCTTTTTGTTTCTTGTTTTATCACTAGTTTAGTTTATAAAAGAAAACTAAAAAAAATGGAATTAAGGTTGCCTCATATGCTTCATCTTTTTAATGTCTTTCGTGAAAATAAGGATTCCGATAATTGTGCTCAAGTGCTAGAAGAAGAATGCATTAGAATGTTTGGCACTAAATATTTGAATGATGAGCATGATTGCAATGTTGTTAGTATGAATTCCTTTGAATATCCATGATGCTAATGATATGCAAAGCCACAAGCTTGGGGAAGCTATGTTTGATGAAGATGATATTTTTTGTCCCCCAAGTTTTGATGAGCAAATTTATTATGATGATAGCATGCCTCCTATTTATGATGATTATATTGATGAAAGTGGATTTGGAGAGGTCATGACTTTATTTAGTGATGAATCCACTATTTCGGAAGAGGTTCCAATTGATTATGAGAACAAAGTTGCTACTATGATGATTATTGTGATGACATGTATGCTATAAAGAATAATGATAACCATGAAACTTGTCATCATGATTTTAGTTTTCAATTGGATTATGCCTCACATGATAGTTATTTTGTTGAGTTTGCTCCCACTACTATTCATGAGAAGAATTTGCTTATGTGGAGAGTAATAAAAATTCTATGCTTGTGCATCATGAAAATAGTGCTTTATGTGATAGTTATATTGTTGAATTCATCATGATG
>NC_053023.1:300209460-300226364 GCF_003073215.2 Triticum urartu | reverse complement strand
TAGGATACCAAATGCCAAA
The DNA here is from genome assembly GCF_003073215.2 of Triticum urartu. Lineage (NCBI taxonomy): Eukaryota > Viridiplantae > Streptophyta > Magnoliopsida > Poales > Poaceae > Triticum > Triticum urartu. The sequence goes on along the minus strand of NC_053023.1, from coordinate 300,226,345 downwards.
ATTTGGTGTATGGATTAAATATCTCACTATCCTTTTCACAGCCTTAAGATGACAATCTTTAGGAGCAGCTTGATATCGTGCACACATGCACACACTTAGCATAATATCGGGACGTGAAGCACATAGGTATAACAATGAACCAATCATAGAGCGATAAACCTTTTGATCAACAGGTTCACCATCTTTGGTCAAATCATTATGTCCACTAGTAGGCATGGGTGTAGACATACCTTTGCATTCTTGCATATTGAACTTCTTGAATAAGTCCTTGGTGTACTTTGTTTGAGAGACAAATGTACCTTCCTTAGTTTGCTTGATTTGCAACCCAAGAAAGAATTTGAGTTCAGTCATCATAGACATCTCAAACTTCTCTGACATTAGCTTTCCAAACTTTTCACTAAAGAGAGGGTTAGTTGAACCAAATATGATATCATCAACGTAAATTTGGCATACAAATAGTTCTCCATTAACCCTTTTAGTAAAAGGAGTAGAATCAATTTTACCAATTTCAAAACCACTTGTAGTAAGGAACTTGGTCAAGCATTTATACCATGCTCTAGGAGCTTGTTTAAGACCATAAAGAGCTTTGTGAAGTTTGTAAACATGATTTGGTTTCTTAGGATTGACAAAGCCGGGAGGTTGTTTGACATAAACTTCCTCCTCTATTTCACCATTTAGAAAAGCACTTTTAATGTCCATTTGGTACAAGGTGATATTATGGTGATTAGCATAGGCAAGTAAGATGCGAATGGACTCAAGTCTAGCAACGGGAGCATACGTCTCACCATAGTCCATACCTTCGACTTATGTGTACCCTTGGGCGACGAGACGTGCTTTGTTGCGAACCACTTGTCCATCTTCATCTTTCTTGTTGCGAAACACCCATTTGGTACCAATGATGTTGTGGTTGTTGTCGGGCTTCTCAACCAATGTCCAAACTTGGTTTCTCTCAAAATTATGTAGCTCTTCATGCATAGCGTTTATCCAATACGGATCTTCCAATGCTTCTTCAACCTTCATTGGTTCAATGCTAGAGATGAATGAATAATTTTCACAAAAGTTAGCTAAGCGAGTTTTTGAGCGAGTGATTCTCCTGGTTTGTATATCATTGAGGATTTGCTCGACGGGATGATCTTTCGCAATTCTTGCTCGAACTCGTGAGAGCTTTTGCTTGGGTCTTTGTTGAATATCTTCTTCATCTTGTTCTTCTTCTTGGCCTTCTTCATTGTTGACGTCGTCATTCTCTTGTCGTGGTGGAGAAGGAGGTTGTTGATGTTCGTCTTGACGTATTTCCTCGTTTTCTTCATCTTGATGTGTCCCACTTGTGGATGCTTCCGTGTCGATTCTTGGTTCACCTTGTCGTGAAGTAGAAGCTTCCACTTGGACGGATGAAGTACTCTCCTTCACCTCCGTTGGACGAATTTTGCTAATGGACAAGTCTTGAATTGCTTCTGAAGAGTCTTTTTCTCCTACATCAATTGGCAATTGCTCTACTTGCGAGCCATTAGATTCATCAAACTTCACATCTACCGTCTCTTCAACCTTTCGGGTGAAATTGTTGTAGACACGGTAAGTGTGAGAGTTTGAGCCATAACCAAGTAGAAAACCTTCATGAGATTTAGGAGCAAACTTTGAACAACGATGCTTATCAAGAATGTAGCACTTTGAGCCGAATACTCGAAAGTATCCAACTTGAGGCTTGTTACCGGTGAGGAGCTCGTATGCCGTCTTGACGAGTAGCTTGTGAAGATATAAGCGATTTGTTGCGTGACAAGCTGTCTCAACCGCTTCTGCCCAAAAGTGCTTTGGTGTCTTGTATTCATCAAGCATCGTTCTTGCCATTTCGATGAGAGTCCGGTTCTTCCTCTCAACAACTCCATTTTGTTGAGGTGTGCACGTAGCCGAGAACTCGTGTGAAATCCCTTCTTCATCAAGAAAGGTGTCCACATTTGCGTTCTTGAATTCCATTCCGTTGTCACTCCGAACCTTCTTGATCTTCACATCAAACTGATTTTGGGCTTTCCTAGCGAAGTTTCTGAAGATCTTCTGGACCTGCGACTTGTCATTAAGAAAGAACACCCACGTAAATCTTGAAAAGTCATCAACTATAACTAGACCAAAAGAATTTCCACTAAGACTCTTGTAGGCGTTGGGACCAAAAAGATCCATGTGAAGTAGCTTGAGTGGCCTCCTTGTGGTCATGATGTTCTTCACGGCATGTCTTCCTCCAACCTGTTTACCTGCTTGACAAGCACTGCAAAGTCTATCCTTATCAAATATGACATCGTTAACTCCAAGGATATGATTTCCTTTAATAAGCTTGTCAAGGTTTCTCATGCCAACGTGACCTAGTCGTCTATGCCACAACCAACCTTTTGAGGATTTAGCAACAAAGCAAGTTTTAGGTTGTGCCTTTTTAGAGAAATCGACAATGTAAAGATCACCTCTACGCATACCCGTAAAGACCATTTTATGATTGTCTCGACGAAATACTTGGCAATCTACCTCAGTAAATAGGACATTCAAACCGAAATCAGCAAGTCTAGATACTGAAAGTAAGTTGTAGCCAAGAGATTCAACGAGCATGACATTTTGAATGGAACTATCATGTGAGATGGCCACCTTACCAAGGCCAACCACTTTACCCTTTGAATTATCACCAAAGGTGACATATTTTCGAGGGCCGTCATTTTCAGCAAGCTCACGAAACATCTCTTCATCTCCGGTCATATGATCAGTACGTCCACTATCAAGAACCCCATTCCTTTCCTCCTGATTCATATCCCCGAAGATTTGCCATAAGACCAAAATGTCTCATTGCATCATCAAGATCGAAGTCACTATCATCCTCATCGTAATATTCATGTTCATCATGATCTTGTGATTCATCATTTCCTAGAGAGGGTAATTCATCAGATAAATGATCATCAAAGTGGTCACTTTTATGAATTCTTATAGCTTTGAGTATTGATATCATTAATGATTCCAACCTCTCCTTTAGCATGCTTAAGATTGGCAAGTTCAAGAAGACATTTACCAAAACTAGGATCACTAGAGTTCATCTTACTCAAGGCAATAGATTTATGGAGAATTTCATCCAAAGTTTTCAAGGAATAATTGGGAAACCGTTCCTCAAGAAATTTCCATATAGTATAGGCGCAATTTTGAGTAGGCAAACTAGCAATCAAATTTTTGGGCAATCCTCTAATGATGAGCTCAATAGTTCTAAGATTGCGAATCATGTCAATATATTCATCTAGGGTAGGATGCAAGGGATCAATATGGGGTGCACAAGGGCTAGCAATATACTTGTTCAAATGATATTGATTGAAGATTACAAACATCTCATTTTTCCATTCATGAAAGTACTTTCCATCAAGAATAGGCACTCTATGTCTAAGACTCCCTAGAGTAGACACATCCATCTTCCTCCAATGGTGATTAAACCAAAGCAATGGAGACCAAGGCTCTGATACCACTTGTAGGATCTAGAAGTAGATGTGTCTAGAGGGGGTGATTAGACACATAATGCTCAAGTTGCAATTTTTAAGCTTTTTCGGTTTAGGTGGAGTTTTAGGCACAATTTCAACACACACGATACATATCAAGCAAGCATGAAAAGAGTATATGAGCAGCGGAATGTAAAGCATGCAACTTGCAAGAATGTAACGGGAAGGGTTTGGAGAGATCAAACGCAATTGGAGACACGGATGTTTTTCCCGTGGTTCGGATAGGTGGTGCTATCCTACATCCACGTTGATGGAGACTTCAACCCACGAAGGGTAACGGTTGCGCGAGTCCACACAGGGCTCCACCCAAGGGTAATGGTTGCGCGAGTCCACACAGGGCTCCACCCACGAAGGGTCCACGAAGAAGCAACCACCCACAAAGGGTCCACAAAGAAGCAACCTTGCCTATCCCATCATGGCCATTGCCCACACAGGACTTGCCTCACTAGCGGTAGATCTTCAGGAAGTAGGCGATCTCCTTGCCCTTACAAACTCCTTGGTTCAACTCCAAAATCTTGTCGGAGGCTCCCAAGTGACACCTAGCCAATCTAGGGGACGCCACTCTCCAAGAAGTAACAAATGGTGTGTAGGTAATGAACTCCTTGCTCTTGTGCTTCAAATGATAGTCTCCCCAACACTCAACTCTCTCTCATAGGAATTGGATTTGGTGGAAAGAAGATTTGAGTGGAAAGCAACTTGGGAAAGGCTAGAGATCAAGATTCATATGGTAGGAATGGAATATCTTGGTCTCAACACATGAGTAGGTGGTTCTCTCTCAGAACATATGAGTTGGAATGGTGTATGCGTTCTGATGGCTCTCTCTTCGAATGAGAAGAAGGTGGAGGGGTATATATAGCCTCCACACAAAATCCAACCGTTACACAGTTTTCCAATCTCGGTGGGACTGAATCAATAAACTCGGTCGGACCAAAAATGTAAACCTAGTGACCGTTAGAGATTTCGGTGGGACCGACTGGATCAACTCGGTGGGACCGATGTGCTGGGGTTAGGGTAAATCCAAAACTCGGTTTGACCGATTACTCAAACTCGGTGGGACCGATTTGGGTAATAAGTGAAACTGAGATTTGGCCAAGCAAACTCGGTGGAACCGATTGCATATCTCGGTGGGACCGAGAATATTGCAATGGGTAACAGAGAGTTTGCAAGCCCGTCTCGGTGAGACCGAAATGATTAGGGTTTGGCAGTGGCTTATGACAATTGGAACTCGGTGGCGCAGGATAGGAAAAATCGGTAGGACCGAGTTTGGCTTAGGACCGAGTTTAGGTCATATGTGGAAGTGGGAAAGTAGCTGAGGGTTTTGGAGCATATCACTAAGCACATGAAGCAAGAGGCTCATTAAGCAACACCTCATCCCTCCTTAATAGTATTGGCTTTTCCTAAAGACTCAATGTGATCTTGGATCACTAAAATATAAAATGAAGAGTCTTGACCTTTTGAGCTTGAGCCAATCCTTTGTCCTTAGCATTTTGAGGGTTCCACTTTCACATCCATGCCATGCCACTCCATTGTTGAACTTATCTGAAACATGCTAGATTGAAATGTTAGTCCAACAAGAGATATGTTGTCATCAATTATCAAAACCACCTAGGGAGCACTTGTGCTTTCAATCTCCCCCTTTTTGGTAATTGATGGGAACATACATCAAAGCTTTAGATAAAGATATAAAGAACAGCAAGTAAAGCTTTGGAAGGACATGTAACCTACATGTATGCACTCATGTAAATATGAAATAGAGAGGCATGTGAGAGCATAACCATGACAGAGTAGGCAAAGTGTTACATGTATCTTGGCCATATGCATCAGAGCAAAAGATTATCAAGGAAAATACCTTCATGCTCATGAGTCCTTCTTGCAAACAGTATGTACATAAGCAAGAACTCCTCATACTCATGATTTTGATGCATATACTTACCTTGTGGTCTTGAGTTGGCTTAGGATGGAATGAACCTGCACAAACAAGGTTAGATAACACAGGTACGTCCACTAGCCAAAGCAAACAAAAGAAACCACAAGAATACCAAGATTGGGATGACATGTAGAGAGTGAGTACAAGGTACCATATTGAATTCAACATGTCCCAAGAATAAAGATATGCAATGAATTTGACTGATTTCTTTCCCTTAGGTGTCTTGCTCCCCCCTTACATGGGATATTGGGAGAAGATAGGAAACAGAAAATCAGAGCTAAAGGATATGAATAGAACTAAATTCAAATGAGTTCATATGAACATGTCTTTCCCCAAAAAAGACATGTGGCATCTCTCCTCTTGAACATCAAGCATCTGGGATCCTTGAGTATTCTCTCCCCCTTGGAGATTTCTTTCTCCCCCTTAATATATGGGATCCTTGAGTATTCTCTCCCCCTTAGGTGATAAGCTTTTGATGTGATCTCTCTCTCCCTGATGATAAGCTTTGATGTGATCTCTCTCTCCCCCTTTGACATCAATTTCCAAGAAGGTTGTTCCTGGAATCCGTCGAATAGGTTTGGTCCTTGAGATTCAGTACAAAGCAGGGAATAAAACTGTGATGCTTGTAGAGGACAAGATTCATTGAGTGGAGCTGGATCAGAAGAATTATAGAATATGTGGCAAACTGTTTTTCCTGTTGCGAAATCGGTGGCACCGAGTGGCATGTTTCGGTAGTACCGAAGGGATTCGGTTGGACTGAAAATGGCTATTTGGTGAAACCGAGTTCATCACAGAGAAAAACACTTGTCACCTCAGCTCACTAGTCAAGTAAGATCTCACAAAGATTTGCAATGAATTAGCTGAAAGATTTGCGAGGAATTTGATGCAGAAATATGCAGAACAAAAATCAAAAAGAAAAAGGTAAAAGGTTTCTAGATGAAGTTTTTTTTAATTTAAAAAGAAAGAAACAAATATGCAAGGGACAAATGCAATAACTCAGACAGGAACACAAGAGAACTTCATCTAGAATTGGGCGGTGACATGGTCACCTATGTTAGAGTATATTGACTTAGGAGTCAAGTTAGAACACTTGATCATAGGTCATACTCATCGTTTAAGCTCAAAATGGGGTTACCATTTTTCGTTTAAGCATCTTGATGTATTCACATCTTGTTGAGTTGCTTTGACTCATGTCTTGGAGTAAAGCTTCTCTAAGATGGAATAACATACCTTGGGTGGTGATGTGGTTCTAGCTCATGTAGTTGAACTTGTGTGGGTGCTCAAGGTTGATGTAGTTCATCAAGAGTTGGGAGCACCACTTGGAGTTTGAGTTCATCTACCTACATGGGTTAGTTCTTTCAAGGAAGAGCGCTTGTGTATCCAAAAATGACAATCATGAAGCTTAATCATAGAGTTTGTCAAAGGATATGTTTCATGGTTTTGCGCTTCCTTGTCTTCAACCACTATTGTGTAGAGTCTTGGTGATGTAGAGATCGCTCAGGATATGAGTGAGTCGCAATCTCATGGAATTAGATTCAACCAAGCACCTACATGGGTTAGACAACATGCAAGGTGCAAATATATCCAAGACATAAGATAGTTATCATAAGAGATATATCATGGATTAGTCATAAGCTCATGTCTTGCATGTATCCAATGGAGTTTCTACTCCAAGTTCGAAGCATCAATGATGTTCAATTCTCCTCTCAACCTGCAAAACACTTTCTCATCAAGTGGTTTATAGTGAAATATATCCACATTTTTAGCCAATGCCTTCAAGATCAAACTTGTTTAAACACAACTAGGTCATCTGCGAGAAACAGCTTAAGATGATAAGGTAATCACAATATACAGAAACAAATGTCCTATAAAGCCAATACATAATCTCTCATACGAATTGATAAAGAGAAACAATTCTAATATGTTCTTAACGCTACCATAGATGTAGTTACTAGGAAAAATTCGATATTGACCGAATCTCTGATAGCAGGCCTAGGCTTAATATGTAACAAGCAACGCCTGGAATGCATGTTTCCATAACTCGCTTTGCATACATCATAGATTCCACAGAATCGTACTAGGTACTTGAGAACAAGGAAAAGGAACATATTGGCAATGAAGAACCTGGCATAGGTCAAGGCTCCCTCCCTATCCATAAACTTCAGACCTAATGCAGATGGGAACACCATCATCACTTAACTCTGTTATAAGGAGTCTCTGGATTTATCCAGATGATGGGAAGAAACTTACGCAAAAAAGGATACCCAACTAACTCTCCACATGTCAAATCACGTCCTCCCTCATCACAGTTTCTCTCACAAAAAACACCAATGTTAAGCAAAGCATCTGGAGGTCCCAACGCACGCATCTTTGCATCGTACATAAAAACTAAGGTGTTGAGGCGTGAGCCACTGGCAATATAGCGATCCGGAAATTCACGATAGATGGGCATCGACAATGAACGGTGCCTCCTTCCACATCTGCCATATTAGAGGGCCCCCCGGGTCATTCGTTTTTCCCCCCACAAGCGATCTGGGATTTCCATTGCACAGGCAAGCAATCCTCTTAGTGTTCTAATAAATGGTCAAATTTTATAAGTTCAATTCAACAAACCTAATAGCAGAGTAAATATGCAAAAATAGAGGGATATGCTACGACCAAGACGGCAAGAAAACGAGAAACCTATAGTTACTTGCGCATCAAGTATAATCATCGGCATTGCTTATTTCTCACCTCTTCAACCCTCTTCTCCATCGATCAGCCGCCCTCCGGTCGATCCATCCTCCTTGCGCTCATTTGAACATTCCGCCGAGTACATTCGCTTGTATTGTCCAATGTTGTAATTTGTGCCGACATGCATACAAACAAACGGTTCTAAAGTTTCACTTTGCCTCCACTACGTGTCGCTTCCCGTCTTAGTTTTGACATCCCATTCGGTTCATGCCCCGACACATCTTGACGAGATCGATTGATGTTGAGAGATCAATGTGTGTCGTGCAAGGAGATAAAGGTTTGGTCTGTTTCTATGATAGAAATGACCCGCGGGGGTGGGGATCAGAGGGAGTATATTGTACGTTCATAAGCGAAACGAACGTATTGTACCCACCCTAGTCCTCTTTCAATCGATCTCCGGACCCCGAGATGAAATCGAGAGAAAACGAGTGGGTGCATGTGTGATACCTAAGGCGGATTCAAAATTTTGAACCGGTGATCATAGCATCCGCAAATCATATATAAAGGGTATTCAATGTTCGTTTCGCTTTTGAACGTACAATATACTCCTCTCCCTTTCTAGTTTACATATAAGTTTTATGTGTAGTCAAAGTATCTCTACTTTGATCAAACTTACAGAAAAAGTATCAACATTCAACAACGCCCAATCAATATTGTTAGATTCGTAGTACTCCTAGATTTGTATTCAAACAAAGATGGTTTCCAATTTGTTTTCAACCACGTGAATGTGCTTGTTCTCGCGCATGCTCTTCCTACTAGGATTTCGCCACGTATAGCCAGTCCAATAGTAACTTTTTAAGCTCCCTGTCCAATAGTACTAGTGGAGTACTGACAACATCTATAGTAGAGTATGCAGTGCTCATAGTACTCCCTCCTTCCATTTATATAGGGCCTAAGAGCAAGTCTAATAAGGCCTAGTCAGTAGGCTATAAGCTTGTCATGTCCATTACACAATCCTATGAGGACGCATGAGCAAAGAGGAAAGAGTGAAGAATGGTATGTACATATCATGATACCGTACATAAAAAATCTATGCTACTGTGTCATGCAGGGCAAAAATAGAGTATTACATGATACTATATATGATACTATGCATACAGGAGGTTGGATACATCTACATAGTAGAGTATGCAGTGCTCATAGTACTCCCTCCTTCCATTTATATACTAGGGCCTAAGACCAAGTCTAATAACGCCTAGTCAGCAGGCTATAAGACTTGTCATGTCATTAAAATCCTACTTGGAGGAGTGAGAAGAGAGGAGAGAGAGTGAAGCGGGCTCTTATATTCTACAGCCCGGCCATAACACATAGATCAAGAAAAAAAGTATGCATGCAACTCTCTTCCAATCATATACCTTGCTCATGCAAATATTAAATGCTTAGAGCCAACCTAATAGCCATTAAGAGCCAACTTACATGGCACTTTTGCCGATGTGAAGGAGAGAGATGTGAAAAAGTAAGGGGAGTGAGCTCTCATGCAAGAGCCTAGCTATATACGCATTCCTAGGTAAATACAATAAATATGAAGAAAGAGATAGTAGAGAGGAGATGGGAAAAAGTACTAATACAATAGCCAACCTTTATATTATTTTTTTGCGGGAAATAGCCAACCTTATAGCCCACACTATTGTATGAGTGCATATAGATGATGGCTATAGATGACATGGCAGTTCCTTATAGCCATCGGCTGGCTATATTATTAACCATGCTCTAATGCGTTTTTCAAAACCGCCTTTGACTATTGACAAGATTAATAGTACATGAGATGTATAATGTGAAAATTATATCATTGGAAGCTCCTTTCACATACGAATTTGACCGTATGCTTTGTGTAAGTTGCATGTCATATATTATTACTCTAACATTTGGTCAAAGTTAGCCTCAAAAACGCATTAGGCCCTGTATAGATGAAGGAGGGAGTAGTAGTGGAAGTGGATCCCTGACGTAGGTATCCCTGCCTTACCCTCCCTTTCGGTCACTTACTGGGACCCCATGCTTGCTAGGCCCCGCATGTCAGTTACTCAATGGGTTCGGCCACGTCAGGGGATCCTCATCCGTAGTATACTCCCTCTGTTTTTATTTACTCCGCATAAAACGGAGGGATGGTAGTAAAATGACGCGGGGGGGGGGGAGGGACGTCGGTTTGCTCTCAACTGCGGTCCCACAAGCGAGCGAAAACGCAAGACGAGCGTTCCATTCGGTGACGACGTGGAGGGTCCAGCGTGCCGGGCTGCAACGAACGCGACAAGAGCGATGTACAGTCAAAACCGATTGACCGGTCGTCACCGGAACCACTATTCACACCAGAACCTTCGCTGCTCGGCCTACGCCAGCCACTGCCCTAAAACCACACCCCTCTCCAGCCCATTCCCCCACCTTTCGATCCCCTAGCCCGCATCAAGCGTCCCCTAGTTCGCCGGAAAGCCATGGTGCGCCGCAAGATCACTTACTACAAGATGCGATGCCGGAGCGCCGCGCAGAAATCGCGGCGGTCGGCGCCACAGACCTCCGTTCCCAAGCTCGCTTTGCGGCGGGCCAATCCCCGAGTTCTCTGGAGCCAAGCTACGAGGAGGAGGAAGCACGATCCAATGTTCATGGCGGAGGTCCTGGCGCAAAGCCCCGATGGTTAAGACGAGGACTCGACGCAGCCGGCGTCCGGTGAACCGGTGCCCAGGTGCAAGTGGCACTAAACGTCAACCTGGCGATAGCTGGGAAAGAGGACCGGCAGGCAGAGGCTCAAACCCGACGCGACGCGCGCATGCCGCGGCCTACGGGCCTCCGCAGAGGCGGACTCAATGTTAATTGGATGAACCGGGCGACGGAGGCTCAACCAACGCGAGTCGAATGCCGCTCAAGGGCCCTCCCAGGCGGAACCGGACGTCCTGGACTTGAACCGGCGGCGGAGGCTCAACTCGACGCGAGACTGTGCAGATGCCGCTGCCATCGAGGCCTCCTGCAAGGCGGAACCGGACGTCCTGGACTTGAACCGGGCGGTGCTCTCGTCCGGCAGAGCGCCACCGCTCACGCCGTGAATGAGTAGCTGGAGGCCGAGGACAACCATGGTGCAGAGACACACGTCGGCAGCTATGGCTGGTTCGCGCGGCAGCCAAAGACGACGAGGCCATCTCGTTCCGTGAGCAGTGATAGTTTTTCTTTATGTTGTTGTTTTTAGGGATCTTTTGTTGTGTAAAAACATATATTTATGCAAGTCGCCTGACTTTCATCATTTGGGTCAGTTGACCATTTCAGCCAGTTGGATGAATATCCTATGTCTCCTAACCCTTCTTCCTCACCTCTTCTTCTTCCCCAACAGACCACCACAGGGCCATACGGACCCCAACATGCGGTTGGATAAACATAATGTATGAACGAAAATTATCTGTCAGCGGTAGCACGTGTCAGTGAGGGTGCGCATTCCCTTGGTTGGGTTTGCGGCGTGCAGGAGCGACTGTGTGAGGGTGCGGTGCGACGCGGCGTCAGGAGCGACCGTGTGAGGGTGCGGTTCGATACAAATCATCGTGACGTGTCAATTAATGCGTATTTTTTCTCCAAAGCCCAAAGAGCTAACCATCTCACTCCTCATCGCTTGATTAATGCAGCCATGCAAACAAACCTTCTCACTTCCGCATGCATGCAAGGGTATATTAATGTCCTTGGTTGCGTATGAGGCAAACCCCCATCAATTTTCCCTGGATTAGTGTTAGTGGCCTTTTGCAAATTGTAATTTTCATATACTGGCCTTGTGTACAAAAAATGGTGGTAGTAACTATTATATTTGACTTCCTTCCCCATTGCGGTGACGTCGACGATATCTCGAACGTTGTGGTTTGGCGAAGTGCGTTCGACGGAGAACACCATTGAGGGAGACCACGCTAAGTCATTCGCAAGTGCCACCTGCAAGCCGAGACAACCGCCTTATTTGCATCTAGGAAGTTCGTTGAACCAAAGGACGCGTAAATGTACTAGTACTACTAGCACACAATAGCGTCGTCCATCCAGCTTAGTGCGGTGAGATGGTTTCTCGAAGAAGACGATGGAGAAGCAGAGTCAGCGAAGAGTGAAATGATGGTTGCTTCGTCCGTGCTTTGTGATTTGATGCCTCACTGCTTTGTGATTTGTGATGGAAGGGACAGGGGAGTAGACTCTGTGCTCTATACTGTACATGCGTCCAAGCACGGGAGAAAGAGGAGAGACGTTGCATTATTCTATTCCTTTAATCAATGAATCAGGGAGCTTCGGTTCCATCCCTTTGGCTTTGGCAACACCGTCCACAATGGTTCCCACGATGCTAAAAGCTATTTTCACATTTGGCTACACATTGTGGATGCCCTTATCCGTACCACTTGGTTTTGCTCCTGTGTGCTATCTATGCAAATCTCAATTATATTGACTAAAAACTAATAGAATCAAGATTAGTAAAAAGGATGTGATTTTGCCGCGCGGATGGCGGGGGAGGTTTCTTATTTTTAGAGGATGTTGTCGTGGCGGTTTGCTAACATGTGGTCCCATGTGTCAGTGCTTTACCAAGCTGATCCGCGTCCCACATGAGGCAGAACAACGGCAGAAGCAACACGTGGTTAACTTGAAGAAGACGAGGGAGAAGCGGATTCAACAACGAGTGAAATGATGGTTGCTTCGTCCCTCCAACTTCTTTTTTACAATTACTACTTCGTCCCTCCAACTTAACTGCGGGAAAGGTGCAGCTTTGTGATTTGACGCCTCATTGCTCATTACTACGCCGGTGCCATGACTGGGTGCTTCACCCCGGCTGCTCTGCACTGTATTCCAGTATGGCACGTGGACCTGGTAGCTTGATGTCCCACATGTCGGCGAAAGGGACTAGAATATTTATGAAAGCGAGTGCTCCACTCTTACCACGGAGGAGTACATGACACGACGGCCCAGTGAACTATCACTTGTATTGTATAGTACTATAGTTTTGTTGTTTCGCATGATCCATCGATACAAACCCGATTAAGCAGGAAAGGGCAGGATTTTTCCCGCGTGGTATATGATACTGGCCATACATTGCAAAGGCAATTTTAATGTATGCAAACTGAATAATTAAGTAACAATATGATATCTAGTGAAACTAAAAACACATATGATTTATTGTGTTAGAGAGTAGTAGTAGTAGTGTTTTATTGCATAGTTGTTAGATGTAACATGCGAGAACGTGTAGAGATGTAGTTTTGGAGGGCCTACAGAGAGAAAAGCGTAAAACGTTCATCGAACTTCAGAATAAGCTGATTACGGTCACTATATACGTTTTGCGGTGATTATACGGTCACTTGCTCACGGTTCAGCATCGGATTGCACTCTGTTGACCGGCCAAATAGTCTGCGTGGCACCATGTTGACTAGTTAAATTTTCCACGTTCCTTGTGGGTCCCACCTGTCAGTTCGCATAGGGAAAAGGTCAGATAAACACAAATTTACGCAGGCGTGAAAAGACTCCAACCCGTGCGCGGGAATCACCTAGTTGTGTATGTGTCTGTCAGGGCCTGATGTGTGCGCATGCACGTGTAGGTTGAGCACTTGAGCGTGAGAGTGTGTGTTGGTCGTGTGGTGTACTGGTGTGTGCATGCACGCGTGCTTGTGTGCGTGTGAGTGTTGCGTAGCTGCGTGTGTATGTGTGAGTGTTGCATGCGTGCGTGGGTGCATGTGTTCGTGTGTGTGATGCATGCATGTAGTTCGTGTGCATGCGTGCGTGTGTGCATAATCACCACACCAGCTCATGTGTGTTAAAACAGACGGCTCAGCATACCAATACAAGTCCACCTTATTCACTGTGCCCGCGGTCATGACTTCGAATCACCGTCCAATATTTTTTTGTCATTTGTTTTCATTCTTACTAGCAAGATGACCGTGCGTTGCACGTAACATCAAGATGCATTTGTATGACTAGTTTATCTTGTGAGAGAAAAGGATGAACGAGGGAAGGCCTTATTTGCAAATGTGGAGAGGTGTGTGGGTACCTTTTTGCGAAATTGCCATAGTTTTTTCCTATCAGTCAGATATAAATTGAACGGACTATATTGCAGGATGGCAGGCACACCATCATCACCAACTCTATTTTTTATAAGAGTGTAATTTATAAGTGTAGATGTAGAGTACATACAAGCCAACATGTGGGCCCGATGGTAGTAGGATAATGTGATGCAACACTACAGGTGCCACGTGGAGCGTTTAACTGGTTAACTAGTCGTGTCTAGAGCAAATACAGAGTTGTACGGTGAGCCCGTGACTGTATAATGACCACAAAACGTAAATGGTGACCATAATGAGTGGATTCTGAAGTCCAATGTACGCATCGTGCTTTCGCTTCAAATACAATGAACATCACTATATATATCGCGAGAGAAATATGGAACATGCATGAATGTGCTGGGGGCTTACTTTTAGAGGACTTGGAGATAGTTTGTGTGCGTACGTGAAAGGGGCGTAGAGGGGGGTATGCGATGGAGAGAGAGATGCTCTTCGTTTCTCTTTATTATGACTAACTTTATATATAGTATAAAAATATACAAATTCATAGTGCGGAATAAATATCATTCTGGGCACCATGCAATGCAAATTAGCATTCATACTCCTCCATATAACTTTGTAATGTTGTATATATGTAGAAATTCTAAAATAATTTTTTGGCCACATTTTATTCAAAAGGAATGTTGTATGCGTAATAAACGTGAAGAGAGGGCTTTTTAGATCATTGGGGTACGTGATGTAACATGTGTGAATGTGTAGTTGATGCATTTGGCAGGGCCTGGAGAGGTATGTGTGTGTATTACATATTCGAGAGAGGCATGGATAGAGGGGCCGGCAACAGGGGAGGGCATGGGAGAGATAGCACGAGAAATGAGAGTGGTCTAGAGAGAGAGACGAATATGACGTCACGGCGAGATCCCTTGAGTGTGTATATGCAAGGGGGGAGTGGATAGAGGCACCAGGAGAATGTTTTTTGTGTGTGCGGTGTCTGTGTTGGTATGTGTGGGTGTGAGAAGATAACGATACGTGGGGGCAGAGGGTGTGTCACCGCGTGAGGTCCGGTGGTTCGAGGTGAGGCCCTTCGTTCGGTCTTGTCCGGCGCCACATTGGTTGGCCCGTGACACATTTAGGGAGACCCATAGATGACTAGTCGTACAAGACAAAGATAGCATAATTGTGAAGGACTCTGTGTCCACTGGCAAAGCCGGCTAGGATTTGTAACCCTTGGTTCTCGGACTAAGGTAACCCCTTTATCTCTGATATTACTATTCATCAAGCTAACTTTAAGGGGCATCCTATAGAATGCACTGCTAGAATCATACTCATCGATTAGGAAGAGAGGTGTGAGACAATGCGTGAGAGACAGGCCTAAATATAATGTGCGTACAGGAGACACGTAGGCAGGTCTATGTATATAAAAAGGGTCGATGGGAATTGTGCGTGTGTATGCTTGCGAGAGGAAGAGTGCTTGTGATAAAGGTTAGTGAAAACAGTCGTAAATGGTTAGGAGAGGTAGGGAGGGTTATATCGAGAGCATGTGTGTGAGAAAGACACCTCGGGAGAGAGTGTGTGAGCATGTGTGAGAGACCATCGATGGAGAGTGAAACTACACGTAAAAGACTGATGTACACATTGATTAAAGATATAAATTGTATCCAAATATTAGGATGGGATTATGATATTTGCAGTTCGTGTAAGGAACGGTCATTGATCCATCAGACATCTAGATTCTGTCAAATTTGAGCATGTCTATGATATTATTCGACACAATTGATCCACATAGTTAGTATTTTGACCTCCAGACAATGCATCGCTTTAGCAATCGAATATAAAGGTGAGTATAGTTCATGTTGTGTGTGTAAAGCACATTATACATACGAAAGTTACACAATGAACATTATAAGTAGCTACCTATGAACTAGCATACATTTGAATTCAACTTAAGGTGGTTTAAAGAAATTGAATTCAACATGAATTCCATTCAATTATTTGAATTTGATATCATGGCATTTGTAAATCATACCTAAATTATGGGGGCACCAATCTTTGCTCTGATTTTGTACATAATAGCATATGTAGTCGTGTACAAAATAGATTCAAATTTAGCTCCTCCATTCCAAAATAATTGTAGTTATAGGATTTTCAAGTGTCAAAAATTCAAAAAGAAGCAGATAATTAAATGAGGTTTTCAAACATACAAGGTCAAATTTAACGTTGTCTATTTAGGTCAATCCTCAAAGTTTAAGAGTACTCTAAACATGAATGCTTGTGTTTCAAAATTTCGAACGAAGCGCCAAAAGAGCCTCTACTCGCCCGAAACCGCGTGAGACCAATGTTTGGTAGTACAAGGAAATTACTTTTCTAATAACTCCCACCCGTGAAACCTACTGGTCTGATGTCCAAAGGTCTAAAGAGGGTAGGTTTGTAGCTTCATCTAGACGCCATGCAACTGCCTCCGAAAAACATTCATACACAATGGTCACCTAAGCACACATGCGCGCGGCCGAAATCGCTCCCGCCCACTATTTGGGACACCTGGGATTACCATCCTACCCCCGACCCACAGTAGGTCCGAAATTTAAGAGGGGGGCAAAGTTTGTACTCTCCCCAAGTTTCAAACAAGCGTAGCCCATCTTATGTTAAAAAAGCCAAAAACAAGCGCGTCCCAGACCAGAACATGGTTCTCCCCCCTCCCCCCCCCTCGCCCACCCGTCCAATTCCCCATTCAT
>NC_053023.1:300183392-300208460 GCF_003073215.2 Triticum urartu | reverse complement strand
TGCTCCTGTGTGCTATCTATACAAATCTCAATTATATTGATCTAAAAAATTATAGAATCGAGATTAGTAAAAAGGAGGTGATTTTGTCGCGCGGATGGCGGGGGAGGTTTCTTATTTGAGCAATGCTACATCCATGTAATGGTTTACGTAAAGTTACGAACTAATGTGATGTGGGACTATTTGATTGGATTAAAGGAGAGGATTAGGCCCACCCCACCTAAAAATCAGGGGGGCATATATAGATTAGATGGAAAGTATACGTAGCAGCTACGTAGCCCTTTGTAAGTCTAGGATTAGGCTCCTTCTTGCTCTCAGAGGACGTTGTCCTGGCGGTTTGCTAACATGCGGTCCCACGTGTCAGTGCTTTACCAAGCCGATCCGCGTCCCACATGAGGCAGAACAACGGTAGAAGCAACATGTGGTTAAGTTGAAGAAGATGTGGGAGAAGCGGATTCGGCAACGAGTGAAATGATGGTTGCTTCGTCCCTCCAACTTAACTGCGGGAAAGGTGCAGCTTTGTGATTTTACGCCTCATTGCTCATTACTACGCCGGCGCCATGACTGGGGTGCTTCACCCCGGCTGCTCTGCACTATATTCCGATATGGCACGTGGACCCGGTAGCTTGATGTCCCACATGTCGGCGAAAGGGACTAGAAGATTTATGAAAGCGAGCGCTCCACTCTTACGATGGAGGAGTAGACGACATGACAGCCCAGTGAACTGTCACTTGTACTGTATAGTACTATAGTTTTGCTGTTTCGCACGATCCATCGATAAAAACCCAGTTAAACAGGAAAGGGCGGGATTTTTCCCGCGTGGTAGATGATACTGGCCATACATTTCAAAGGCAATTTTAATGTATGCAAACTGAATAATTATAAGTAACAATATGATATCTAGTAAAACTAAAAACACATATGATTTATTGTGTTAGAGTGTAGTAGTAGTGATGTATTGCATAATTGTTAGATGTAACATGCGAGAACGTGTAGAGATGTAGTTTTGGAGGGCCTACAGAGAGAAAAGCGTAATATGGCCACCGAACTTCAGAATAAGCTGATTACGGTCACTATATACGTTTTGCGGTGATTATACGGTCACTTGCTCACAGCTCAGCATTGGATTGCACTCTTTGACCGGCCAAATAGTCTGCGTGGCGCCATGTTGACTAGTTAAATTGACCACGTTCGTTGTGGGTCCCACCTGTTAGTTCGCATAGGCAAAAGGTCAGATAAACACAAATTTACGCAGGCACGACAAGGCTCCAACCCGTGCGCGGGAATCACCTGGTTGTGTATGTGTCTGTCAGGGCTTGATGTGTGCGCATGCACGTGTAGGTTGAGCACTTGAGCGTGAGAGTGTGTGTTGGTCGTGTGGTGTACTGGTGTGTGCATGCATGCGTGCATGTGTGCGTGTGAGTGTTGCGTGCGTGCATGTGAGTGTTGCGTGCGTGCATGGCTGCGTGTGTACGTCTGAGTGTTGCGTGCGTGCGTGGGTGCATGCGTTTGTGTGAGTGTTGCGTGGATGCAGTTTGTGTGCATACGTGAAAGGGGCGTACAGGGGGGTATGCGATGGAGAGAGAGATGCTCTTTGTTTCTCTTTATTATGACTAACTTTGTATATAGTATAAAAATATACAAATTCATAGTGCAGAATAAATATCATTGTGGGCACCATGCAATGCAAATTAGCGTTCGTACTCCTCCATATAACTTTGTAATGTTGTATATATGTAGAAACTCTAAAATAATTTTTTGGCCACACTTTATTCAAAAGGAATGTTGTATGCGCAATAAACGTGAAGAGAGGGCTTTTTAGATCAATGGGGTACGTGACGTAACATGTGTGAATGTGTAGTTGATGCATTTGGCAGGCCTAGAGAGGTATGTGTGTGTATTACGTATTCGAGAGAGGCATGGATAGAGGGGCCGACGGGGGGGCGTGGGAGAGATAGCACGAGAAATGAGAGTGGTCTAGAGAGAGAGACGAATATGACGTCACGACAAGAGATTCCATTCCCTTGAGTGTGTATATGCAAGGGGGGAGGGAATAGAGGCACCAGGAGAAATTTTCTGTGTGTGTGGTGTTTGTGTTGGTATGTGTGGGTGTGAGAAGATAATGAGACGTGGGGGCAGAGGGTGTGTCACCGCGTGAGGTCCAGTGGGTCGAGGTGAGGCCCTTCGTTCTGTTCCGTCCTGCGCCACATTGGTCGGCCCGTGACGCATTTAGGAAGACCCATGGATGACTAGTCTTACAAGACAAAGATAGCAGAATTGTGAAGGACTCTGTGTCCACTGACAAAGCCGTCTAGGATTTGTAACCCTAGGTTCTCGGACTAAGGTAACCCCTTTATCTCTGATATTACTATTCATCCAACCTAACTTTAAGGGGCATCCTACAGAATGCTCTGCTAGAATCATACTCGTCGATTAGGAAGAGAGGTGTGAGACAATGCGTGAAAGACAGGCGTAAAGATAATGTGCATACATGAGACACGTAGGCAGGTCCATGTATATAGAAAGGGTCGATGAGGATTGTGCGTGTGTATGTTTGCGAGAGGAAGAGTGCTTGTGATAAAGGTTAGTGAAAACAGTTGTAAATGATTACGAGAGGGAGGGAGGGTTATATCTAGAGCATGTGTGCGAGAAAGACACCTCGGGAGAGAGTGTGTGAGCATGTGTGAGAGACCACCGATGGAGAGTGAAACTACAAGTAAAAGACTGCTCTACACATTGATTAAAGATATAAATTGTATCCAAATATTAGGATGGGATCATGATATTTGCAATTCGCATAAGGAGCGGTCATTGATCCATCAGACATCTAGATTCTATCGAATTTGAGCATTTCTATGTTATTATTCGACACAATTGATCCACATAGTTAGTATTTTGAACTCCAGACAATGCATCGCTTTAGCAATCGAATATAAAGGTGAGTATAATTAATGTTGTGTCTGTAAAGCACATTATACATACGAAAGTTACACAATGGACATTGTAAATAGCTACTACCTATGAACTAGCATACATTTGAATTCAACTTAAGGTGGTTTAAAAAAATCGAATTCAACATGAAGTCCATTCAATTATTTGAATTTGATATCAAGGCATTTGTAAACCATACCTAAATTATGGGGGCACCAATCTTTGCTCTGATTTTGTACATAATAGCATATGTAGTCGTGTACAAAATATATTCAAATTTAGCTCCTCCATTCCAAAATAATCGTAGTTATAGGATTTTCAAGTGTCAAAATTTCAAAAAGAAGCGGATAATTTAATGAGGTTTTCAAACATACAAGGTCAAATATAACGTTGTATATTTAGGTCAGTCCTCATAGTTCAAGAGTACTCTAAACGTGAATGCTTGTGTTTCAAAATTTCGAACGAAGCGCCAAAAGAGCCTCTACTCGCCCGAAACCGCGTGAGACCAATGTTTGGTAGTACAAGGAAATTACTTTTCTAATAACTCCGACCCGTGAAACCTACCGGCCCAACGTCCAAAGGTCTAAACCGGGGTAGGTTTGTAGCTTCATCTAGACGCCATGCAACCGCATCCGAAAAACATTCATACACAATGGCCGCCTAAGCACATATGCGCATGGCCGAAATCGCTCCCGCCCACTATTTGGGACACGTGGGATTACCATCCTACCCCCGACCCGCAGTAGGTCCGAAATTTAAGAGGGGGGCAAAGTTTGTACTTTCCCCAAATTTCAAACAAGCGCGTCCCATCTTCTGTTCAAAAAAGCCAAAAACAAGCGCGTCCCAGACCGAAACATGGTTCCCCCCCACCCGTCTGATTCCCCATTCGTACTCCATGGGCGCCAAAACTACCTCTCCACCAGCCACGAAACCCCGGCGTCCTCTGTCCGCCACCCCATCACGCGGAGCCGATACCCCGACGTCGTCGTCCACCGCAACCTCAACCGCAATGCCCTCCACGGCTAGTAGTTGAAGCCGAGGCCGAGCCGTCCATACCCGAGCCAGTTCAACCACGTCGTACTGCGCCTCACCGCTGCCGCTCCAACCTCGCCACCCTCCATCGCACCGGAGTTGTTCCTGCTACGCCGTCATTCACCGCCTGGGATCTGCTTCCCCTCCGCCGACATACGGCCACGACAACACAGTCAACAATTTGGCCATGGGTTCGTCCAAGCCTGCACCCTCCAGAACATCGGTTTCCCCGGTAAAAAGAAGAAAATCGGCGCGACTTGTGGAGGTGACCACACCGGCAACCGAAAAAGGTACTCCTCTTCCCTTATTCGTGCAAATCTTACGTCTCTACTTGCACGGTATTCATGCCACAGAAGACACTAGTTGACTGCTTCTTCTTGATACTAGATGTTCCTAGTAACCCGCGATGCACAAGGTTTCTCCTCATATACTATTTCACCTTAGCTAGAGGTTCGTCGCCCCCCTGAATTTCAATTTCTGGCCACTTGATTCCCAATTAACGGAAGCATTCCCCGGCGTAACAGGCGCTAGTACGCCTATTACGCCGGGGAAGCAGTGCTTTGGTATTTATCTTAGGGGCGTGTGCGGCCTAGAGCTACTGGCGCCCGATCTGGAGGTCGGCCGGGATTAAAGGGATGGCCTGGGGGCGCTGCCAAGCACGGCGGTGGTGTGAGGTCGATGGGAGGGCGGGGCGGCGGAGGCAGGGGTCTGGGCCGGTGGTCGCTGGCGGTTCGAGAAAGATCGTCAACAGTGACTGGCGGGAGGTAGACGAAGGCCATCTGCCCGTTCCTTATAGATCGGACGGTTCATTAAAAAATCGACTGACCTATTTATTTTCAGTCGACTGTTATCTTAGATATGACCACATGTGGTGGTGTGCTGGAGGAGTACCTGCATTTCCTGTGCTCATATATTACAAAATCATACAGAGTAGAATCTAATTTTGTTTGCCATGCAATGTTGTAGAGCTATCATATGTCTCCTGTCATTTATTTTTCAGCCACCTGCTATCTGCTACTTTTACAGTGCACTAGTTCTGCACACACTTCACCCTTACTCTCACTATTGTGTTTTTATGCAAGGGTATTTCAGACTCTGCTGCCATGAGAGAAGCCAAAAAGAAAAGAGAGAAGTCGCTCCAGTTTGGTGTGCGGCTAGGCAAGACACGTTTCAACGCTTTAAAGGGTGTAGTGTCAGCAGATGGAGACGGGGAACGTAGCTCTGGAGTTGATGACCTCGCTCGCAATGAACCACCATCCCAGGTGCTTGCTTTAACTTCGCGGTGTCATATGTGGTTGCATGTTCCATATGGTGTCTAGCTTGTATTCGAAAGGCCGAAGTCGGTAAGATAAGGAAAGATATTTTTTTACATGAACCACCATCCGTGAGCACCAGAAGACAAATAGCTAGTCAGGGCACTGGCCAAGCCAGTGACAAGCCCAGCAAAGATAGGCATCACCTGGAAGCCAACTAAAAAGCTGTGATGGTGGCGAAGCAGCCCGCCTCCCACCAGGCTCTCAGGTCCTAGATGATCATGCTCACCACTCCAGCCGGATGTCTAGCTTGTATTGCTTCCAATTTGGTTAAATTGCATCTGCTTAGCTTACACATTATACCTTTGAATATGACATGCCTTTCTGTTTTTGGTACATACTAGTACATCTGTGTATTAACCATGTTCTTACATCAAACTAAGTTCTTGGGTATCCCTCATCAATCACTTATGACGAGGCAGGCAGGCAAGGGGACTACTCCTCATTTAAAGAATGCAGCGTCAGCCTCCCGACATGATTCTCAAGAAACAGAAATGCTAGATGAAGATAGTGAACGTAGCTCTGTAGTTGATTACAGCATTTCCCCTACACTAGCATCGCAGGTGCTTGCTCTAACTTGGCAGCGTGATATGTGGTTGCATGTTGCATATGGTGTCTAGATTGTAATTCTTCCAATCTGGTTAAACTGCATGTGCTAGTCTGCTTAGCTTATACATTATACCTGTTAATGTGACATGCCTTCCTGTATTTAGTACATAGTACATCTGTCTATTAAGCATGTCCTTACATAAAACTATTGTTTTTTTGTATCCCACATCAATCAACATGACGAGACACCTTTAGTATATGCAGTGCGATATTAGTTGCATCTTTCATATGATTTATAGCATGCGCTGCTTCTAATTTGTTGAAATTCCATTTATGATGGGACGCTTTTAACTTGGCAGAGTCATATTGGTTGCATCTTTCATGTGGTGTCTAGCTTGCATTGCTTCTTATTTGCTGGAATGGTTTCTGCTTAGTTTACACAAACAGTTGTGAACATGCCATGCCGTCCTGTTTTTCGTACATATATCCATCCTGGTATCATGTGTTTGCCTTACATCAAAGTAGTGATTGTCAGTATCATGCATGAATGAGTTCTGAAGAGAGAATTTTATTGCTTTTTCTTGTCGGTTTTACTTGACAATTCAAAATCAATAAAGCGGGAAAGGAAGTTAGCAAGGCAGCGGATAAAGGTGCTCCTTCCGAACGGAGGGCCTCTATAGTTTCTACTCCTCCACACCCCCAAGATGATTTCCAAGACAACACATGCATAGACACTCAACAAAGCTGTGTTTATGATGAGCACGTCTCCCCTAGTGCAGCATCACCGGTGCTCCCTCTAACTTGGCACTGTTATATGTGGTTGCATGTTATGTGTGATGTCTAGCTTGTATTGCTTCTAATTTTGTTGAATTCCATCTGCTTACTTTACACATTATACTTGAATAAGACACGTGTTCCTGTTTCTAGAACATACAATATCTGTCTATCACACCATGTTCTTACATCAAATTACTATGTTGTGTAACCTGCAACAATCACTTATCATAAGACACGTTTGACTTCGGAGTGTGATATAGGTTACATCTCACATTCTTTTCTAGCTTGTATTACTAATTTGTTGAAATGGCACTTATGACGAGACAGTTTTAACTTGGTAGAGTGATATTCGTTGCATCTTTCATATGGTGTCTAGCTTTCATTGCTTCTAATTTGTTGAAATGCCTTCTCCTTAGTTTACACATCATAAGCTGTGAATATGCAATGTTGTGAATATGCAATGGCACTAATGACGAGAGACCTCTAACATGGTAGTGTGATGTTGTTTGCATCTTGCATATGATTTATTTCTTGTACTGCTTCACATTTGTTTAAACGCCATTTATGATGAGACACTGTTAACTTGGCAGAGCGATTTTGTAGCATCTTTCATATGGTGTCTACCTTCCATTGCATTGCTTCTAATTTGGTGAAATGTCTTCTTCTTAGTTTACACATCATAGTTCTGGTTATCTCTTCCGTCATGTTTTTCATACATATTACATCCTCCTATCATGTGGTTGTCTAACATCAAAGTTCAGTTCGTCTGCATCACGCATCAATTTGTTCTGAAGAACTAAATTGTTATTCGTTTTTCTTGTCGGCTTGACTTAACATGGCACAGAGAAAGAGGAAGAAACACAGAATGGCAGGGAATGAGAAGCGGATGAATCCTGCAGATTCTGCTGGTACTGATGGTGCAATAGAAGGTCAAAGTCCAGCAGAAAATTCTACAAACACGGCATCCCATGCTACACGAGTTGCAAAAAAAGACAAACAGAAACAAATAGCTGCCACCAAACAAGCAGAGACAGCCCTAGTTCTTGCAACACCTACCACAGTACTACCAGCTGCACGACGTACTCGTGCGTCAACTGAGCTAGCAGCACGTTCCCAAGCTCCCTTGCCACCTGACACTACTTCCCAAGCACTCTTGACACAAGACGAGTTGGCAATATCAGATGAACCTTGTGAGCTTCAACAGCAAGAAGGTAGTTGCTGGAGTCAAGTTACAGTTGCATGCTTCTTTATATGTAGTCTCACAGTTTGATGTACACTAACACTTCCTATGTTTGTTGTTGGACTAGCACCTAGGCGCAAGAGGAAACAAACATCAGGGATAATGCTCGATAGGTTAACTAAATCTAGAGGAGGAAGAATGGAGATCCGTTTTGAGGCAGGTTTAAAAAGGCCACGTGATGCTACAGAGTCAGCCAAGTTAGTATCAGAGGCAGCGGTTGCTGTTAGGTGTCATGTACGTATCCTCCCAACATGGATTCAGTGTTACAAATGACAAAGACGAAACCCAGTTCAACATCTTCCTCGACCATTTATCTGTAAGTATGGTTATGTATGGAAACTAGTAATATCGTCTTGCTCTGTCCAATACTTTCTAGGTTGCTGATAATGAGACTCCCATAATTTTCAACAGATGAGGTTCAAGTTGGATAGCCAAGATGATGCAACCAGACAAGCTTGCACCCATGTTTTCAAGTCTGCTCTGCGACAGTATCGGTATAACTTGAGGAAAACTCACTTTGAAGGCAAGGCTAACAGTGAACTTGCCCAAACATCTCCAGTGGAAAATATATCTGATGAAGACTGGAGAGGCCTCGTTAAACTACTGGTCCGATCCGAAGTATCAGGTACATTATATATATGTCATCAGATCACATGTTGAAGTCCTATTTACGCATGTGCCACACAAATCTATCTTCTTGTAGGTGAACTGTTCAAAGAACAAGGCCAACCGTACGAAAGTGAAATTCCAACAGACGACAGGATCTCGTAGCTATATTGCACACTGCGAGGCTCTTGTAATTAGCTGTTGTTTCACTCTTTTCGCTGTACCATATTATCAGATCTATATTGACTTGTTCCAAATGCAGAGGAAAGCCCAAGGACCAAAAAGTACCTGAACCAAATGCTGTGGAAATCTTCAAGGACTGTCACACCAGCAAGAAGAAGGGCATGACTACACCAGTCAAAGCCGCTGTTGTAAGTCCTTAATCCTCATGCCTTTTAACTACTACTTACTCTGACTTGTGCCTTGAACTGCATGGTTTGCAGCCAATGTCTATTACTCTTTTCAATTTTATACACAATTGTCTTAGCGTATCATTGCACCTTACAAGGTTTAAAAGAGAGGAGTGATGTTCCTTTGATCTTGACCCGTAATCTAGTTCCGTGCTTGGACTTGCCCACACAACGTTACAATTGCCTGTTTGTCTGTTCTCAGTTGTTTTGTGATATGAATGACGTCATACTATGCTTACCGTATTATAAACTTCGTCTCTTTATCCTTAGCCCTCAATACAATGTGAAGAAATAGACAATACATTAGCGATGGTACATGGTCATATGTTTGGAACCTGGTTTTATTATGTACTTTGCAATAAAATACAACTAATATTTTACATGGGTTCACCAGAATAAGTTCTGTATATAGACCAAAGCTATTTTGTTTGGTTTTGCTGCCTCCTTAATATCTTCTGTTCTGGTACTACTAATGTAAAACCTCAACTTTTCAGCGAGCTATGGAAAAAATGGTGGAACCGCCACCTTCTGAAGGTGGCGAGGCAACTATAACCGCAATGTCAGCTCTTGCTGCAGTGGGTCAGTACCTGTCCACTAACAGTGCCAAAAGCACGTTCCTGCGTAATACTGGGTTGGTTGTTAAGGCAATATCGTCCAAACTGCCTCATGATCAAGATATGCAAGCTCAAAGCAATGTTGTATCTGCGCTCCAGACACAAGTCCATTCCCTAACAGAGACCCTTTGTGAAACAAGGAGAAACATTGCTCAATGTCGTCAAGATATGCATGGTTTTGAAACCAGACTATCAGACATTTGCTATGTTGTTCAGGAGCCTAGGGGAAATGAAGGCGAGGGTTATGGTGCTCCATCGGACAATACAGCATGAAAACGTAACAGTCAGGTCAAATGAACTGAGCTTCTGAACTTCTGGTGGTGCATTTATCTGCTAGACTGTTAAGTTTTATGCCAACCTTCCTTTTGTTATATAGTTGTAATTTGTTTTGGTGCGATACAAAATTTATTCTTAACGTGCAGCCACCGCCTGAAGAAAACAACAAGCATTTTTGTAGTGAGGGTGTGTTATGTCAAAACCGGCGGATCTCGGGTAGGGGGTCCCGAACTGTGCGTCTAGGCCGGATGGTAACAGGAGGCAGGGGACACGAAGTTTTACCCAGGTTCGGGCCCTCTCGATGGAGGTAAAACCCTACGTCCTGCTTGATTAATATTGATGATATGGGTAGTACAAGAGTAGATCTACAAGAGATCGAGAGGCTAAACCCTAGAACTTATGAACTAGCCTATGGTATGTATTGTGATGTGTTGTTGTCCTACGGACTAAAACCCTCCGGTTTATATAGACCGGAGAGGGCTAGGGTTACACAGAGTCGGTTACAATGGTAGGAGATCTACATATCCGTATCGCCAAGCTTGCCTTCCACGCCAAGGAAAGTCCCTTCCGGACACGGGAAGTCTTCAATCTTGTATCTTCATAGTCCAGGAGTCCGGCCGAAGGTATAGTCCGGCTATCCGGACACCCCCTAATCCAGGACTCCCTCAGTAGCCCCTGAACCAGGCTTCAATGACGATGAGTCGCGCGCAGATTGTCTTCGGCATTGCAAGGCGGGTTCCTCCTCCAAGTACTTCATAGAAGATTTTGAACACAAAGATAGTGTCCGGCTCTGCAAAATAAGTTTCCACATATTGCCATAGAGAGAATAATATTTACACAAATCTAATCTGCTGACGTATTCGTAGTGCGACATCACACCACGGCCAAGCCTTTATCGATCGTTTTATTACCCACCTCAGCGCGTATGCGAGGCGGTTTCCTTGGCACGTCTTGTTAAAGCAGAGATCGTGTCCCCTTATTCCGGGATTCTCATCAATACGGGCGTGGGTAACCCAACCGCTTCTAGGACTCCTAGATTATAGGCAAGTCCAAACGGACACGGAGAGGACGCTTGATATTCACCCTCTTTATAAAGGGACAAGGCTTTTATTTTTCCCTCCCGTGCTCAATCGAATCCTTCCCCCACCTCAAGCTCAAACGCCCAAAGTTCAGGTCAGGTGCTCCGAACCTTCAGTCATGTCCGGATCTAGCCTTCAAGGCCGATGGGTGCCTTCCTCCGTCACGGAAGAAGACATCAAAAAGTTGAGGGAGGCCAGATATCTGACCGCCGAGATTTTGCATCGGCTGCCTCCCCGAGGGCAGGCCGTCCCACCCCCGAACCCAACGAGAACGTCGTGTTCGTCTCCCACTTCCTCCGAGGTCTAGGCCTTGCTCTGGATCCTTTGTCAGGGGTTTGATGTTTTATTACGGCTAGACTTCCATGATCTAGCTCCGGACTCCTTTCTTCATATCACGACATTTATTGTTCGTGTGCGAGGCCTTCCTCCGGGTTACCCCTCACTTTGGCCTATGGCTCAAGACCTTTGAAGTGAAGCCGAAGATGATCGAGGGGCAAACATGCAGCGTGTGGAGGTGCCTCAATACGCAAGATGACGGGAGCTCCGTGGCCCAAAGGTTCCATCCCAGAGGTGTCTGAATTGTGGCAACAGGAGTGGTTCTACATCACGGCTCCTAGAAGTGCCAAGTGGGCGGCCGCCCCTGTTTTCCGCTCGGGCCCTCCACCACAACTGATGTCATGGATCAGCAGAGGTCTGAGCTGGGGTCCAGCCAAGGACGTGCCTATACTGCAAAGCCGCATTCGAGATCTCTTCAATGGAGATTTCAGTTTGGTTGCGGTAATACAAGTTATGCTGGTTCGTCAAGTCCAGCCTTGCAAACGCCGGCCTCTTCGCCTGTGGGAGTTCAATCCCGAGGGACCGCGTGTCATTCAAAATTTTCTCGGCCTGACGCACGAGGAGATGTACAAGTCATTCTTCGGACCTCAGGTGGAGTGTCCGGAAATCACCGAGGACGTGGGCCTGAGTAGTAACCGCGCCGCCGAACAGGTAAGGCATCTTCCGGCCGAACATACTATCTCTCCTTTGTTACGAAGTTATTTCTGAGAGTTCGCTTTTTGACCAGGACTGGCTAACAAAGGCGAAGTTGATTCGGTGTTCGGCCCCCCTCCCTGAGGGTTTGGAAAATCCGGTATTGGAAAAGATGCTCCAGACCGCACCTTGCCCGGAGCCCTTGAAGGAAGATACTGTGGAGGATATACGGGCGGACGCGGGCCCCCAACGCTGCCCATTCTAACCGAGGGAGCGAGCGTCTCAAGGAAGACGACAGCAGAAGAGGAAAAGGATGCCGGGGATTCGGAAGCCGAAGCTTCCAAACGGGAGAAGAAGTCTCCCACAGAGGGTCCTACCTTGGGGGGCGCTGTTGCCGCACAAAGTCCGCGGGGGGATCAATTCTCCCGCGAGTCGTAAGTGACCCGAAATACTTTAATAGTACAGATATGCCATCTTTTTCTTCTGAGAAAATAACCACCGCATATATCTTTGCAGTTCGGGCCTTAGCCCCTCTCAAATGAGCTCGTCTTCGGGGGATCTTCTTCCAGAGATGATGGAGAGCGAAACGCCTCCTCCAGACTCCTCCGCTCCGGAAGCGGGCGACGAAGTGTCGTCGCGGAGGGCCTCTCCGAGTCCGGTGAGGCCAGAAGATAATCCCATTGACCCCCGAAGCTCCCAGTGTCCGGCTCCCGGAAGAGAGCAGGACAAAAGATGCGGCACCATCGGATGTTCTGAGGGAGTTGGTGGGGCGAGCGGAACAGAGAAGGCAAGAAGTGCACTGAAAGAATCCGGATGGAGAGAGAGATAGAATAAGTGGATGTCAATGGAATAGTCTTACTTTTAGAGATAGAGGATAAAGAGACATTGAGGTAGAAGGAGGATGTCCTAGAGGGAGAGAGCCCTATGGAGAGAGATAAGAATCATAAAAAATAGAAAAAGATGAATACGGTGAGAGAATATCGTCCGCCGAAAGCGGATTGCATGAAGCTTTTATGAGTCTACTGAGCTTTGAGGTACGTAAAAGAATGTATGATAGTCCTGCACATGCTAGGTGTGCCCTGTGTAGATAGTAGCCCCTGAGACTCTGGTTGTCGTCGGAAACGACGACGAACAGAGGATCATATTCCCAGGTAATAACCATACTGCCTCTATGTGCAGGTGATGGAAGCTCCGGTGGCTAGCCGGACTAGCGAGTTTGCCCATTTAGAACGACAGTTGGATGCGGCAGACGCCGACATCGAGCTTGTTAACAAAAGGCTTGACGAGGCACAGGGTAAGTGTCATTATCTGGTAACGCACATAGGAAGAGCAGCATGATGCCAGTATCTTTAATATGTTGTGACTGCAGATGGAGCTGCCACTGTTGAAGCCTTGCCAGGGCAGATTGTTGAGGTTTGGTAGTAATTTCAAAAAATTCCCTCGCACACGCAAGATCATGGTGAGTGGAGGAGTCATTGAGAATGGGAGAGTGTGATCTACCGTACCCATGTAGATGGTTCACGAAGGAAAACGTGCAGCAACGTGGTTAGGTAGCTACATAAGTACTTCACGTCAAGACGATCAAGCAACGTTACTCCGGCCCTCCGAGTTCTTGGACACGTTCAGCCCGAGAAGGAAGGAAGAGGAGGGGCGCAGCCTCCCCTAGTCCAATTCGGACTGGCGTGGGGGGGGCGGCCCTGCCTAGGCAGCACCACTCTCTTTCCCGTCAATGGAATAAAGGCCGGGGGATACTTCTCGCCCGTATTCACCCCGTACGTCACCGGTAATAGCAAAATAATGACGCGGGAGCCACTCGGAACTTTCCGATGTCGAAATATAGTCGTCAATATATCTGTATATGGCGTCACTCAGACATTCGGACTCTGAGTAACATTCACAGACGTCAAATCCGGACTCCGAAACTCCCTTAGTACAATCAAACAATTATAAAAAACTAGTTATGGAAAGAGATCAAGGGCATGGAGGAAGAACCTATAAAAGCGTAGACGGACCATATGGAGTGTATCGAAGAAACAAGGTAGATGACGAGACACGTACGGTCCGGTAATAAACCGATGCGGGAGCCTAGGGATGCCCATCATGGGGCGTCTTAAAGTATTAATACTAATCGAAAGAGGATTGATAGAGTAGATTTAAAGGCAACTCACTACAGTAACAAACTCTACGTTGTTCCTTTGTCATCGGTATGTGGGTAACTTGCCCGAGATGTCGATTGAGTCGGTATCTCAATGACCCATAGTCAATCTCGTATGGATTTGGCATAAGATCCTTAGACTACATTACCGTGAATACAACTTGCAATATCAACAACAATTTCTATATGTTTGCACGATGCGGGTGCAAGTTGACTTATTATGTTGCTTACGAGGACGAGAGCACCAGAAGATACTCTACTTCCGAAATATTCGAGTGATCACATAACTAATCGACACATATAACACGCCACAAAACACCAACAGTATACTTATAGGAGACTACCATTAGAGCCCTTTATAATCAACCACAAAGATGATCAGTTCAGTGATGATATGGTAGCAATTTCACAGTGTTCCTTGGTTAAACGAGGAAGTCTGAATCATAGTCAGAAGGACTATGTTATAATAAGTCAGGAAAGTAAAGGCAATAGCTTATACATACTCAGGAGAACGGGTGAGGATGCTAAGCTTAATAGAAATGAGTGGGTCAATGTTCACATCATCAGATCATTCACCTAATGAATCCTGTTGATTTCAGTTAAAGAAAATACCAACTCATATAGATAGATATTTGATTAACGAAGCTAGTCTTAGTAGAGAGATACAGCACCACTCATTATTGTTAGTTAGGTTACACATCATGTACTTTATGATTTAGCGGTAATACATTCTAGCTGAATACTAACCTTTATCATAGGTAGGAATAAATTAAATAACTTTACATTCAATTGCTCTAGGTTATATTGTTCCTTCAGTCTCCACTTGAAAGAAAGAGAGAAGAATAGAGTGATGGAATAAGATAGTTCACATACTATAGGAGGAAAGAGAGAGAGAGAGATATGGTAAGATAGAGAACTATTGCTAGGGTAGGCAATATCACATATGGAGATAGATAGAGATGATATATAGATATATAGATAGAGAGAAGAGAAGATATGACTACAGAGATAAATAAAGATTATGATTTTTCCTTATAATCATGATATTAATATATAGAAAATCAGAAGAAATAGAGATTAAACGAAAGGAAAAAAAGAAATACAATAGAGATGATATAATAAAGAAAATAGTAAATCGGACTAAGTTATGAGAAAACCTCAAGAGAAAGTGTTAATAAAGATAGATATGATTATGGAGGAAAAGAGGGGATAGAGAGATAATTAACGGAATAAATAGATAAATGATCGATTGAAAACATTCCATTATTGATCTTCAGACAGTATGTGGTAAGTGGTATAGATACATATAAATATATATGAATTATAGATAAAGAGAAAAGATAAAATATATAGAATAAGATAAGCATAAGAGAGTGTGTGATAAAAATCAATAAGTAGAGATGATTATATAAGAGTTAAGAGAATAGAAAGAGTAGATAGATATAGAGAGAATGGCGTATTTCAAGATTAGGATAAGAAATAAGAGATAAAAAAAAAAAAAACAGAATCTAGTCAAAGAAAGATCGATCTGGAGGAACCTATAAGAAGAAGGCATGACTTATTGAAGAGAAAAGAATACAAAGCAAGCTGCACGAATAGAATAGAAGTTTGTAGGAGAGAGAAAGACTGAGAGATAGAGAGAATAGAGATTGAATAGGAGAAACAAAAGAGAGATAAAAAAAACAGTCGAACTCGGGCAAATGGAACATACCTAGTGAAAAAAGAAAACGTAAGGAAAGAATATGAAGATAGAGATAGATATTAGAGTTGCAGATAGCCCAATATGAAGGACATCGAACGTTCCCGCTATCTCGTAGACTTGAACGGAGACACGTATGTCTCGGGAGGAGGTAGATCTAATAAGATTAAAAAAAAAAACTATAGAAGATACGTACTGCTAGGATGGATGACAGTTGTGAATGAGTATATAATTGAACTCTTATTGCATGTACGAACGGAAAGAAAATAGAGAAGTACGGAAGAACCAATAGGAATAAAGAGTCTCAGAAAGAGAGAGATAGAGAACGTAAAGATCGATATATTGGACGACTATATTCGGACATCGGAAAGGTTCCGAGTGGTCCGGGTATTTTTTGGAGTACCGGGAAGTTACGGGAATACGGGAGAGAAGTATTGGGCCTTATTGGGCCATACGGGAAAGAGAGAGGGGCTGCCTAGGGCAGGCCGCCCCCCCCAAGGCCTAGTCCGAATTGGACTAGGGGGAGGGGCTGCGCCCCCTCCTTCCTTCCCTTCTCGGGCTGAACGTGTTCCAAGAACTCGGAGGTGCCGGAGTAACGGTGCTTGGATCGGTCGGATCGTGAAGACGTACGACTACATGAACCACGTTGTGCTAACGCTTCCGTTGTCGATCTACATGGGTACGTAGATCACACTCTCCCCTCTCATTACTATGCATCACCATGATCTTGCGTGTGCGTAGGAAATTTTTTGAAATTACTACGAAACCCAACAATTTCTGCCTGCAAGGCTTCAACAGTGGCAGCTCCATCTACAGTCACAACATATTAAAGATATGGCATCATGCTGCTCTTCCTATGTGGCGTTTACCAGATAATGACACTTACCCTGTGCCTCGTCAAGCCTTTTGTTAACAAGCTCGATGTCGGCGTCTGCCGCATCCAACTGCCGTTCTAAATGGGCAAACTCGCTAGTCCGGCTAGCCACCGGAGCTTCCATCACCTGCACATAGAGGCAGTATGGTTATTACCTGGGAATATGATCCTCTGTTCGTCGTCGTTTCCGACGACAACCAGAGTCTCAGGGGCTACTATCTACACAGGGCACACCTAGCATGTGCAGGACTATCATACATTCTTTTACATACCTCAAAGCCTGTCAGTAGACTCATAAAAGCTTCATGCAATCCGCTTTCGGCGGACGATATTCTCTCCATCACCGTATTCATCAGCATACGGTGTTCATCTGAGATGGCCGCTCGCCCCACCAACTCCCTCAGAACATCCGATCGCACACTAGACGGTGCCGGACTCTTTTGTCTTCTCTCTTCGGGAGCCGGACACTGGGAGCTTCGGGGGTCAATGGGATTATCTTCTGACCTCTCCGGACTCGGAGAGGCCCTCCGCGACGACACTTCAGGGTCGCCCGCTTCCGGAGCGGAGGAGTCCGGAGGAGGCGTTTCGCTCTCCATCATCTCTGGAAGAAGATCCCCCGAAGATGAGCTCATTTGAGAGGGGCTAAGGCCTGAACTACAAAAATATATGCGGTGGTTATCTTTTCAGAAGAAAAAGATGGCATATCTGTACTATTAAAGTATTCCGGGTCACTTACGACTCGCGGGAGAATTGATCCCCCCGTGGACTTTGTGCGGCAACGACGCCCCCCAAGGTAGGACCCTCTGTGGGAGACTTCTTCTCCCGTTTGGAAGCTTCGGCTTCCGAATCCCCGGGCGCAGTCCTTTTCCTCTTCTGGTCGTCTTCCTTCATGGAGACGCTCGCTCCCTCGTTAGAATGGGCAGCGTTGGGGGCCCGCGTCCGCGTATTATCCTCCACAGTATCTTCCTTCAAGGGCTCCGGGCAAGGTGCGGTCTGGAGCATCTTTTCCAATACCGGATTTTCCAAACCCTCAGGGAGGGGGGCCGAACACCGAATCAACTTCGCCTTTGTTAGCCAGTCCTGGTCAAAAAGCGAACTCTCAGAAATAACTTCGTAACAAAGGAGAGATAGTATGTTCGGCCGGAAGATGCCTTACCTGTTCAGCGGCGCGGTTACTACTCAGGCCCAAGTCCTCGGTGATTTCCGGACACTCCACCTGAGGTCCAAAGAATGACTTGTACATCTCCTCGTGCGTCAGGCCGAGAAAATTTTGAATAACACGCGGTCCCTCTGGATTGAACTCCCACAGGCGAAGAGGCCGGCGTTTGCAAGGCTGGACTTGACGAACCAGCATAACTTGTACTACCGCAACCAAACTGAAATCTCCATTGAAGAGATCTTGAATGCGGCTTTGCAGTATAGGCACGTCCTTGGCTGGACCCCAGCTCAGAACTCTAGTGATCCATGACATCAGTTGTGGTGGAGGGCCCGAGCGGAAAACAGGGGCGGCCGCCCACTTGGCACTTCTAGGAGTCGTGATGTAGAACCACTCCTGTTGCCACGATTCAGACACCTCTGGGATGGATCCTTTGGGCCACGGAGCTCCCGTCATCTAGCGTATTAAGGCACCTCCACATGGTGCGTCTTGCCCCTCGATCATCTTTGGCTTTACTTCAAAGGTCTTGAGCCATAGGCCAAAGTGAGGGGTAACCCGGAGGAAGGCCTCGCACATGACAATAAATGTCGTGATATGAAGAAAGGAGTCCGGAGCTAGATCATGGAAGTCTAGCCAGTAATAAAACATCAAACCCCTGACGAAAGGATCTAGAGCAAGGCCTAGACCTCGGAGGAAGTGGGAGACGAACACGACGTTCTCGTGGGGTTCGGGGGTGGGGACGGCCTGCCCTCGAGGAGGCAGCCAATGCAAAATCTCGGCGGTTAGATGTCTGGCCTCCCTCAACTTTTTGATGTCTTCTTCCATGACGGAGGAAGGCACCCATCGGCCTTGAAGGCTAGATCCGGACATGACTAAAGGTTCGGAGCACCTGACGTGAACTTTGGGCGTTTGGGCTTGAGGTGGGGGAAGGATTCGATTGAGCACGGGAGGGAAAACTAAAAGCCATGTCCCTTTATAAAGAGGGTGAATATCAAGCGTCCTCTCCGTGTCCGTTTGGACTTGCCTATAATCTAGGAGTCCTAGAAGCGGTTGGGTTACCCATGCCCGTATTGATGAGAATCCCGGAATAAGGGGACACGATCTCTGCTTTAACAAGACGTGCTAAGGAAACCGCCTCGCATGACGTGCTGAGGTGGGATAATAAAACGACTCGGATAAAGGCTTGGCCGTGGTGTGTCGCACTACGGAATACGTCAGCAGATTAGATTTGTGTAAATATTATTCTCTCTATGGCAATATGTGGAAACTTTTTTTGCAGAGCCGGACACTATCTTTGTGTTCAAAATCTTCTATGAAGTACTTGGAGGAGGAACCCGCCTTGCAATGCCGAAGACAATCTGCGCGTCAGACTCATCGTCATTGAAGCCTAGTTCAGGGGCTACTGAGGGAGTCCTGGATAAGGGGGTGTTCGGATAGCCGGACTATACCTTCAGCCGGACTATACCTTCGGCCGGACTCCTGGACTATGAAGATACAAGATTGAAGAGTCAGTCCCGTGTCCGGAAGGGACTTTCCTTGGCATGGAAGGCAAGCTTGGCGATACGGATATGTAGATCTCCTACCATTGTAACCGACTTTGTGTAACCCTAACCCTCTCCGGTGTCTATATAAACCGGAGGGGTTTTAGTCCGTAGGACAACATACCCAACAACAATCACACCATAGGTTAGCTTCTAGGGTTTAGCCTCTCCGATCTCGTGGTAGATCTACTCTTGTACTACCCATATCATCAATATTAATCAAGCAGGACGTAGGGTTTTACCTCCATCGAGAGGGCCCGAACCTGGGTAAAACTTCGTGTCCCTTGCCTCCTGTTACCATCCGGCCTAGACGCACAGTTCGGGACCCCCTACCCGAGATCCGCCGGTTTTGACACTAACACCCTACACTATACAAAAATGGCTTGTTGTTTCTTCAGGCGGTGGCTGCACGTTAAGAATAATTTTGTATCGCACCAAAACAAATTACAACTATATAACAAAAGGAAGGTTGGCATAAAACTTAACAGTCTAGCAGATAAATGCACCACCAGAAGTTCAGAAGCTCAGTTCATTTGACCTGACTGTTACGTTTTCATGCTGTATTGTCCGATGGAGCACCATAACCCTCGCCTTCATTTCCCCTAGGCTCCTGAACAACATAGCAAATGTCTGATAGTCTGGTTTCAAAACCATGCATATCTTGACGACATTGAGCAATGTTTCTCCTTGTTTCACAAAGGGTCTCTGTTAGGGAATGGACTTGTGTCTGGAGCGCAGATACAACATTGCTTTGAGCTTGCATATCTTGATCATGAGGCAGTTTGGACGATATTGCCTTAACAACCAACCCAGTATTACGCAGGAACGTGCTTTTGGCACTGTTAGTGGACAGGTACTGACCCACTGCAGCAAGAGCTGACATTGCGGTTATAGTTGCCTCGCCACCTTCAGAAGGTGGCGGTTCCACCATTTTTTCCATAGCTCGCTGAAAAGTTGAGGTTTTACATTAGTAGTACCAGAACAGAAGATATTAAGGAGGCAGCAAAACCAAACAAAATAGCTTTGGTCTATATACAGAACTTATTCTGGTGAACCCATGTAAAATATTAGTTGTATTTTATTGCAAAGTACATAATAAAACCAGGTTCCAAACATATGACCATGTACCATCGCTAATGTATTGTCTATTTCTTCACATTGTATTGAGGGCTAAGGATAAAGAGACGAAGTTTATAATACGGTAAGCATAGTATGACGTCATTCATATCACAAAACAACTGAGAACAGACAAACAGGCAATTGTAACGTTGTGTGGGCAAGTCCAGCACGGAACTAGATTACGGGTCAAGATCAAAGGAACATCACTCCTCTCTTTTAAACCTTGTAAGGTGCAATGATACGCTAAGACAATTGTGTATAAAATTGAAAAGAGTAATAGACATTGGCTGCAAACCATGCAGTTCAAGGCACAAGTCAGAGTAAGTAGTAGTTAAAAGGCATGAGGATTAAGGACTTACAACAGCGGCTTTGACTGGTGTAGTCATGCCCTTCTTCTTGCCGGTGTGACAGTCCTTGAAGATTTCCACAACATTTGGTTCAGGTACTTTTTGGTCCTTGTTGGCTTTCCTCTGCATTTGGAACAAGTCAATATAGATCTGATAATATGGTACAGCGAAAAGAGTGAAACAACAACTAATTACAAGAGCCTCGCAATGTGCAATATAGCTACGAGATCCTGCCATCTGTTGGAATTTCACTTTCATATGGTTGGCCTTGTTCTTTGAACAGTTCACCTACAAGAAGATAGATTTGTGTGGCACATGCGTAAATAGGACTTCAACATGTGATCTGATGACATATATATAATGTACCTGATACTTCGGATCGGACCAGTGTTTAACGAGGCCTCTCCAGTCTTCATCAGATATATTTTCCACTAGAGATGTTTGGGCAAGTTCACTGTTAGCCTTGCCTTCAAAGTGAGTTTTCCTCAAGTTA
The DNA here is from genome assembly GCF_003073215.2 of Triticum urartu. Taxonomy (NCBI): domain Eukaryota; kingdom Viridiplantae; phylum Streptophyta; class Magnoliopsida; order Poales; family Poaceae; genus Triticum; species Triticum urartu. The sequence continues at coordinate 300,187,283 of NC_053023.1, read as the reverse complement.
TACCGATACTGTCGCAGAGCAGACTTGAAAACATGGGTGCAAGCTTGTCTGGTTGCATCATCTTGGCTATCCAACTTGAACCTCATATGTTGAAAATTATGGGAGTCTCATTATCAGCAACCTAGAAAGTATTGGACAGAGCAAGACGATATTACTACTTTCCATACATAACCATACTTACAGATAAATGGTCGAGGAAGGTGTTGAACTGTGTTTCGTCTTTGTCATTCCTGTAATGAATCCATGTTGGGAGGATACGTACATGACACCTAACAGCAACCGCTGCCTCTGATACTACTTGGCTGACTCTGTAGCATCACGTGGCCTTTTTAAACCTGCCTCAAAACGGATCTCCATTCTTCCTCCTCTAGATTTAGTTAACCTATCGAGCATTATCCCTGATGTTTGTTTCCTCTTGCGCCTAGGTGCTAGTCCAACAACAAACATAGGAAGTGTTAGTGTACATCAAACTGTGAGACTACATATAAAGAAGCATGCAACTGTAACTTGACTCCAGCAACTACCTTCTTGCTGTTGAAGCTCACAAGGTTCATCTGATATTGCCAACTCGTCTTGTGTCAAGAGTGCTTGGGAAGTAGTGTCAGGTGGCAAGGGAGCTTGGGAACGTGCTAGCTCAGTTTGACGCACGAGTAACGTCGTGCAGCTGGTAGTGTGTAGGTGTTGCAAGAACTAGGGCTGTCTCTGCTTGTTTGGTGGCAGCTATTTGTTTCTGTTTGTCTTTTTTTGCAACTCGTGTAGCATGGGATGCCGTGTTTGTAGAATTTTCTGCTGGACTTTGACCTTCTATTGCACCATCAGTACCAGCAGAATCTGCAGGATTCATCCGCTTCTCATTCCCTGCCATTCTGTGTTTCTTCCTCTTTCTCTGTGCCATGTTAAGTCAAGCCGACAAGAAAAACGAATAACAATTTAGTTCTTCAGAACAAATTGATGCGTGATGCAGACGAACTGAACTTTGATGTTAGACAACCACATGATAGGAGGATGTAATATGTATGAAAAACAGGACGGAAGAGATAACCAGAACTATGATGTGTAAACTAAGAAGAAGACATTTCACCAAATTAGAAGCAATGCAATGGAAGGTAGACACCATATGAAAGATGCTACAAATATCGCTCTGCCAAGTTAACAGTGTCTCATCATAAATGGCGTTTAAACAAATGTGAAGCAGTACAAGAAATAAATCATATGCAAGATGCAAACAACATCACACTACCATGTTAGAGGTCTCTCGTCATTAGTGCCATTGCATATTCACAACATTGCATATTCACAGCTTATGATGTGTAAACTAAGGAGAAGGCATTTCAACAAATTAGAAGCAATGAAAGCTAGACACCATATGAAAGATGCAACGAATATCACTCTACCAAGTTAAAACTGTCTCGTCATAAGTGCCATTTCAACAAATTAGTAATACAAGCTAGAAAAGAATGTGAGATGTAACCTATATCACACTCCGAAGTCAAATTGTCTTATGATAAGTGATTGTTGCAGGTTACACAACAGTAAATTTGATGTAAGAACATGGTGTGATAGACAGATATTGTATGTTCTAGATAGGAACACGTGTCTTATTCAAGTATAATGTGTAAAGTAAGCAGATGGAATTCAACAAAATTAGAAGCAATACAAGCTAGACATCACACATAACATGCAACCACATATAACAGTGCCAAGTTAGAGGGAGCACCGGTGATGCTGCACTAGGGGAGACGTGCTCATCATAAACACAAGCTTTGTTGAGTGTCTATGCATGTGTTGTCTTGGAAATCATCTTGGGGGTGTGGAGGAGTAGAAACTGTAGAGGCCCTCCGTTCGGAAGGAGCACCTTTATCCGCTGCCTTGCTAACTTCCTTCCGCTTTATTGATTTTGAATTGTCAAGTAAAACCGACAAGAAAAAGCAATAAAATTCTCTTCAGAACTCATTCATGCATGATACTGACAATCACTACTTTGATGTAAGGCAAACACATGATACCAGGATGGAATATGTACGAAAAACAGGACGACATGGCATGTTCACAACTGTTTGTGTAAACTAAGCAGAAACCATTCCAACAAATAAGAAGCAATGCAAGCTAGACACCACATGAAAGATGCAACCAATATGACTCTGCCAAGTTAAAAGCGTCCCATCATAAATGGAATTTCAACAAATTAGAAGCAGCGCATGCTATAAATCATATGAAAGATGCAACTAATATCGCACTGCATATACTAAAGGTGTCTCGTCATGTTGATTGATGCGGGATACAAAAAAACAATAGTTTTATGTAAGGACATGCTTAATAGACAGATGTACTATGTACTAAATACAGGAAGGCATGTCACATTAACAGGTATAATGTATAAGCTAAGCAGACTAGCACATGCAGTTTAACCAGATTGGAAGAATTACAATCTAGACACCATATGCAACATGCAACCACATATCACGCTGCCAAGTTAGAGCAAGCACCTGCGATGCTAGTGTAGGGGAAATGCTGTAATAAACTACAGAGCTACGTTCACTATCTTCATCTAGCATTTCTGTTTATTGAGAATCATGTCGGGAGGCTGATGCTGCATTCTTTAAATGAGGAGTAGTCCCCTTGCCTGCCTGCCTTGTCATAAGTGATTGATGAGGGATACACAAGAACATTAGTTTGATGTAAGAACATGGTTAATACACAGATGTACTAGTATGTACCAAAAACAGAAAGGCATGTCATATTCAAAGGTATAATGTGTAAGCTAAGCAGATGCAATTTAACCAAATTGGAAGCAATACAAGCTAGACATCCGGCTGCAGTGGTGAGCATGATCATCTAGGACCTGAGAGCCTAGTGGGAGGCGGGCTGCTTCGCCACCATCGCAGCTTTTTAGTTGGCTTCCAGGTGATGCCTATCTTTGCTGGGCTTGTCACTGGCTCGGCCAGTGCCCTGACTAGCTATTTGTCTTCTGGTGCTCACGGATGGTGGTTCATGTAAAAAAATATCTTTCCTTATCTTACCGACTTCGCCTTTCGAATACAAGCTAGACACCATATGGAACATGCAACCACATATGAACCGCGAAGTTAAAGCAAGCACCTGGGATGGTGGTTCATTGCGAGCGAGGTCATCAACTCCAGAGCTACGTTCCCCGTCGCCATCTGCTGACACTATACACCCTTTAAAGCGTTGAAACGTGTCTTGCCTAGCCGCACACCAAACTGGAGCGACTTCTCTCTTTTCTTTTTGGCTTCTCTCATGGCAGTAGAGTCTGAAATACCCTTGCATAAAAACACAACAGTGAGAGTAAGGGTGAAGTGTGTGCAGAAATAGTGCACTGTAAAAGTAGCAGATAGCAGGTGGCTGAAAAATAAATGACAGGAGACATATGATAGCTCTACAACATTGCATGGCAAACAAAATTAGATTCTACTCTGTATGATTTTGTAATATATGAGCACAGGAAATGCAGGTACTCCTCCAGCACACCACCACATGTGGTCATATCTAAGATAACAGTCGACTGAAAATAAATAGGTCAGTCAATTTTTTTAATGAACCGTCCGATCCATAAGGAACGGGCAGATGGCCTCCGTCTACCTCCCGCCAGTCACTGTTGACAATCTTTCTCGAACCGCCAGCGACCACCGGCCCAGACCCTGCCTCCGCCGCCCCGCCCTCCCATCGACCTCACACCACCGCCGTGCTTGGCAGCGCCCCCAGGCCATCCCTTTAATCCCGGCCGACCTCCAGATCGGGCGCCAGTAGCTCTAGGCCGCACACGCCCCTAAGATAAACACCAAGGCGCTGCTTCCCCGGCGTAATAGGCGTACTAGCGCCTGTTACGCCGGGGAATGCTTCCGTTAATTGGGAATCAAGTGGCCAGAAATT